>NW_015115833.1:0-18103 GCF_001443285.1 Poecilia latipinna
TACAGGAATCTATCATGGTTGGACAATTTTTCAGTAGCATTAAATAATAAAGACTGCATGATGACACAGTTTCTACCACTGTTGTCTTTTCTAGGCCTAAATCCAGGGACGTTTCCATGAACCCATAAGGGTAAAAAGATATGGAGAAGGGATAGCTGGTTGCTATACATAATGTAGCTCATATTTCCCCCAAAATTTAAAAGATTACTTTTCAAAACTTACCAGATTATCTGGAATATACTTTGTACTCCCTGAAATTTTCAAGGAATTTTCACTGGATAGATTCTTATAACCTATTTTCCTGAGACTTGTTACATAATTTCCTGGAATGAGGAAGTTGTGTTTCAGAACTTTCGTGCAACTTACCGTCCTGAAAATGGCTACTTTTCCAGATCTGTGTTTTACCATGTAGTACTACCATTTCTTTCTAGAATTTTTTAGAACTAAAAAGGAAATTTATGACACGCCAGTCAATCATCCATGTAAAAAACAAGCTATTTTAGTTTTTTTTCTGTCAAAGCAACTCCAGCGTTACATCCTAAAGTTTAAAGGCTGTTTTTTAACAGACACAGAGGCACATCATTACACCAGCTAACACGTCCATTTGCAACTGTTGCACCCTTCTTCTACAGCATTTACAGCTTGTGTACGTGTCACCAGTCTTATTTTTGAGTGTTGTTTTAAATGATAGTCTGTTTTTTAACACAGTTTTAAATACCATTCATTGTATTTAAGTACGGTACTTCTAAGTTGTGATGCAAAAGAATTAATAACACCAGCTGATGATTTAAAGTCCTGACAGTGTTTATAAACTGAGTTTTTAACACTATGAAAAGTGAAAAAAATTAAATAAAACTACATGACTGATGACACTGAAAAACAACAGGATGAGAAAGTCAGTTTGAACAATTACACTGCTTGTTCTTTCCTTTAGCATGAAAATTATTTTTTAACTTTTTTCTTCTGAGCTGATTGCTTAAAGTTGCCAAACCTCTGGCCCCAGTTTGGTGCGAAAACTTACCTTAATTTCCCACAAGCTGCTTTCTAAGGCATGACAAAGAGCTGGATCCACTTCCTCCATCACATACGGATCTTCAAGAAGCTCTGTCAACGTGAACAGGAACGACTACAATTAATAATTGAACCTTTGTTGTGTTTAAGAAGCACAAACAAAATTCTTATACATCGCTTTTAACAGTAATAATTTAACGTTAAGAGCAGACCCAAGCAGCCATAAAGACTAAATGTGACTCACCATCTTCTGAGCTGGGCTTGTGAATCAGAACTCTGCAGGATGGATGGCGCCGGATCAGGTTGTAGATGAAAGGCAGCACTATGAGAAGAGCTGTGGGCGGAGCTGTAAGGGCCAGACGAGCCAGGCGTTTGGCGAACGCAGCCACCAGGTAGACTGGCAAGTGACTGGAGACGAGCACAGACATTGCATACACTTAATAAAGTGTGAACTTTACATGTCGTGTTTTGTATGGGCCGAAACACACAAATGAAAAGCAGCAAAGATGGAATGGTGTTACCTGGAGCTGAGGAAAAGATTAGCCAGGTGAAAGAAGCGTGCCCTGTACTTCACATGGAAAACAGACGGCTCGAGAAGATTATACAACTTTTTGTAGAAATCAGGATAATCTCTGTAAGCAAAACGAGAAAACCAAATGAAAGAGTTTACATTTTAATGTGTCATTTAAAGATGAACTCAATTCGCTTTTCATTGCCATTTCTGCTACTACTCAGTGAAAGAAACTTATTTGTTTTTATACGATACTCACAGATTGTGTTGATGGATGAGGACAAATAAGCCATTTAGGGCCAGCAGACTGATCGCCCCACCTATTAGAACAGAACCACAATAGGTTTATGTTTTTCACAAACACAGTATATTCACTTACTCCATTTCAGTTTTAGTTTGTTAAACAAACCAAAAACAAGAGCCTGCCGCAGAACATCTACCATTGCTCTGTTATAAACTTACCAACATCATAGGCAGCTGTCAAAAAGTCAATCATCAGAGTGGGTTTGCTCATGTGAGGCAAGATGGAGTCATGAAGGACCACTAAAATCTTTTTATACATGCTGTTGGGCAGCTATATACAGAAAGAGAGATTTCAAAACACAGTGAGATGAAGGAAGTAATCAATGAGGTCAAAATGTTAAATGTGTACTCTAAAGATTTACCTTATACTTAAGAAAGCCCAACCACATTCTCTCAAAGGCACGTTTGTGATCCTGAAGGGGAAACAGAGAATCACTCTGCTAAGTCGGTACACATTTAGGACAAGAGGAGGCAAGAGTTTAAATATTTCACTTACATGCAGCTTTGCAGCCTTCCAATCCTCATGCTTGGCTGGAAAAATAATTTCAGGTTAGCGATATTCAAAAGAATCTCAAAGAGCATTTTTCTTCTTCTAAGTAGTGACTGGTTAGTAAAAACAATTCAAACAGACCAGCTGTTCGCTGCCAACTCTAACTTACTTTCCTGTTTGACCATAAAGTTGGTAAGCTCGGTCTCCTGGCTCGGCATGTTGATGTTCAACATGAGAGTGAACACGTTGGACTGATATACGGGCAAGACAGCCTAAGAAGAAGAAGAAAATTCAAATAAGATAAATCACAGTAAAGAAAATGTCAGTAATAAAAGATGCAACTTGAAGTTGACTGTTTCCCACCCCTTTGCTTTTGTTCATGACTGTGGCCACGTTGTCACGGATGAAGCTCATCACATAGTAACGTATGTCGTCCATCTCAAGGAACTCCTGGAACCTGGAGATCAGCAGGGAGTTGTCCAAGCTCTGAGACAGAATGTTGTGCACCACGGCCTGTCAGCAAAAGAAACCCAAAATGTCAAACGTGTCCTACACTCACAAGGATTTTCAACTTTTTATAATAGGATGGGAATTCATTGACATATGCAAAGGAAGGTGTGACATATTAATTAGGAATAACAGTACTGAAAAACTCTTACTTGGATCAGTTCTCTTGGGAAGCTGAAGTATTCACTCCAGTCCAGGTCTTCCAGAGGATGCAGTCCTTGTTCAGCAGCAAATTTCATCAGGCAGCACAGCGCACTCTCCTATATTCAGATATAATACATTGCTGCTTAAATTGCTGTGAAAAAGAACTTTCTGCCTTACAGATTTAATCAGTTTTTTTCTTTTTTGCTCATTCTGTCACATTTTAATATTTACTTTACTCAAAAACAAAATTATGACAGCCAAAAATAACTAAAGTAAGTCATATTCTGTGGTAAGCAGAAGGTGTGTGTTATGTTACATCTGGTGTAAATCTAACATGTCAACCAAAGACCATCATCAATGCTAACAGGAGTTCTGCTTTTAGAAAATAAATAAATCAAATTTGCTAAACCCCAAAGTTATCTCACCTTAACTTCATGCGTTTCATGGTGGAGATGCTCGAGCAGTATCTCCACACAGTTGTTGTAACGATGACGCATAAAAATCTTGTACTTCTCATCTGGGCTGTGCTCACCTGAAGTAGAATACGATAAAAAAGAAATTACACAACTTGAAGGCCCAATAACCTGAAGCTCGCCGTTTAGAACGGGGTGATAAATGAGACAGAGCTACACCCCACAGCTCATTTGTGAAGACTAAGCCCAAATGGAGATGCAAAAGCCAATCAAATCTAAAAATTTGTTTTGTCACATTTGACTAATCGTATCTAATCAACAAACACATAAGAGTTCACTCTTTGCATTTCCTTCTTATTGTTATATACATTTTTGCTTTATTCTAAACTTTATATCTTAAAAATGTGACTAATCACATTCGTTCATAAAAAATAAACTGCACTACTGCAGTTCTGTATTAAATAAAATACAACAACCTTTGACTATTATCTACCAAGTCAAATCATCTCTTCCAAGCAGAAAGCACCTCAACAAAACCTCTAACAAGTCCTATTAAATATTTAAAATATATATTTTCTTTATGGCTTTGTCTTTCTCTGGGATACAGTGGCCCATCTTACTCAGTCTTCAACATAATAAATCTCAGAGAACAAGGCATTCAAGTATGACCAATCCCTATAACAGGAGCAATAGTCAGAAAGTTCGAAACTACTGGAACATTGACAAACAATGCAAAAGCCTTTTGTATCCCATCATCACAAAGCATTTCTTAAGCACCAGTTTGACTTTATTGGAATAGTTTGCAGGTCAGTTGAGAATGAACTTTTCAGCTATAAACACTCTAGGTGCATCTGGAACACAAAAACATGATGACGTAGCAGATAAACTCCAGTATGGTGGAGAATCTGTGATGCTATGGGCCTGATCCATTCAGGGGAAAAAAAAAAAAAAAAAAAAAAAAAAAACAGACCGTTTCCCAAATGGTCTTCAGAAGGTTTCAGAAACTCAATCCACAGGCTTCCAGAAGATCGTGATAATGTCATAACATTACAACGATTTATTTCATATCTTAGAGGTAACAGCTTCTACCATCTCAACTGTTTAATTGAAAACTTTAGATCATATCACTTACCCTTTATCGCCTCATCCTCACCAGGGAGCTTTCCAATAAATAGATCCTTTCTCTTCAAAAGTGTACAGAACAGCTTGCAGCAGGCATCAACAGCGCAGATAACGTCTTTCTCTTTTTCTGACTATGTACATTTAGGAAGCAAACGTGGACAAGCATGCAGGCATTAGCTCAACGAAACGTGTATGCGGTAGATGTCAATGTTTGTTGGGTGTTTCAATATTTTCTCACCTGAAGAAACTCGAGAACGTCAAAAACATCGTTGGCATGTTTTCTACTTTTAAGTACACGCTCAACTATACCTTCAAAGTCGATTTTGATCTTTTTTGCATTTGCTTTAGAACTCACGTTGCGCTTTTTGGCCGGCGCCATGTTTGTTGACTGTGTGGTGCGTTCGCGTATCCACCGGAGAATAGGACAAAGGGCTTACACAAAAACAGACGTGTATCACAGTTTGTGTCGCGAGGACTCGTCGTGACCTCAATCTAAATCGGGAAATATTGAATGCGAGGGAAAACCCTCATGATTTCCGGATATTATTAAATCATATGTTAGCTACATTTGCTGCAAGAAAACCTGGAAGTTGCCCAAATGTGCAACGCTCGCATACCTATTGTGCATTTTGGTGTGCAAGTGACTTAATTTGTCTATATGTGGCTCGTCAAATAAACAGCAAAATAGGTCAATCTGCACAACATAATTCCAGACCAAACTGCTCATCTAAATTAGACCGAGCTTGACAACTAATTCTGAAAAACTAAATTGCATGGTGTGTCACGGGAATGAAATTATTTACTAATGCTTTTATGGTTTTAATAAATATGTCCAAACTTTAAGAGTTATTATTGAACATTTTAAATTATTCTGGAAAGTATTAGTTATATAAAAAATGTTAAATGTCTACTTTTGATGCATTACAATTTGGTTTTTGATAATTATTGTAAATAATTGTAGGTGACCATTTTAACAACAAATTTACTACATAAACATAATCAGGAAATCTAGTAACTTACTGTGCTGAATTAAAACGTGTCAACTGACTACCAGTAGATGGTGCTCTCTAAAAAAATAAAAATAAATAAAGATTAGAGAGTATCTGCTTCATCAATTTTAGTTCCATACAAAAAAAAAAAAAGATATCTTAGGGATATGATTGACTCAAAGGACTAAATTACTTTATTTTTTACTGTTGATAAAAAATACAAGACACACAGTCAGAAATGTTGGAAATAAATCAGAACCAAAAAATAAAAGGTTTTTGATTTAGGGTAAAATTCACAAATTGAATCTAATCAGAATTAAGATTTTTAGAATGAGAATGGTACTCATTCTGTGTTTACCCAGAACAACTGATGTCTTAGACATTAATTGTTTGGGTAAACACAGAATGAGTACCGTTAATTAAGCATATATATTAATTTAAATGAAATGACCACCAAGAATTAAAAAGATGACATTAGATAATTGATAATTATTTTATTATGCCAGTTGTTAAACATAATTGTTCTTAATATTTAAAACAAAAAATCAGAGATAATACCAAAAATAAAAAATAAAAAAGGCGTCTCTCCACAGACGGTCTAATCGGAGCCGTTCCCTTCATCTGCATTCTCCTGTAGCGAAAAATGGGACAAACAATTAGCTACAATATAACAATGTATTTTTCCCCCCCAATGCAATACATTTAATTATCAAATTAATAACTGATGCACCTGTTTTTGGTCCTTATTGTCTTGTGTTCCAGTAACTGTTGCTTCAAAGTCATGGCTGGGAAGTGTGGCCATCCAGCTGAGCATGGAGCCCTCCTCACATTCCGTCTTGACAATGGTAGGATATATGTGAGCCTCTTTGAAGGCCTTGATCGCCTCCTCCTCGCGATCCCACTCTAGCCGCTCATGCAGACCGTCCCCTCCGAAGCGCTTGTTGTACCGATCAAAGTGAACCCTCTCGAGTACCAGCCCGAGTCCCGGAGCTTTTGGGACGTCCACCTTCTCCTGACCCCAGCTTCGCTCCATCACCTCCTCCTTGGCGAAGCCTCTGATCACTGCGATCACCAGGCCGATCATCTTGCGAATCTGGTGCAGCATAAAGCTCTGGCCTCGCACGGTGATCACAGCAAACTCGTAGCTGTTGCGGACAAAAGGCTCTCCGCAGGACATCTCTGTGATGTAGCGGCGGGCGCTGGGGTCACTTGGAGCCTTCTGGGAGGTGAAGTTGTGGAAGTTATGGGTGCCTTTGTAGAGGGCAAAAAGTTGGTTCACCTTCTGAAGAGTCTCTGCTGCTAGACGAAATGCCGCTATGTTCTCGGTGTCATAGTCTTTAGGAGAAAAGGCTACAGTTGGGAGCATGTAGGCGTACGTACGGGCATCACAGTTATTTTTGGAATTAAATCCCTGGGTCACTCGCTTGAGCCCTGTTGCAGCAAAAAATGAATAAATACATCAGAAGCACATCCATGGATTCCAATCAAATGTATTAGAGGTGAATCAAGTTTTTCTAAACATTTGACCTGTCAATGCATATTTTAGCACGTTAATGACTATAAATAACAGTATTTGCATTTTCATTTTTCATTTTACAGCATATAATTGTAGTGATTAGCATAGCACTTTGCATGACAGCCCTCATTTGAGCAATGCATAAGGTTAAAGGTTGGGTTGACAGGCTCATAATCCGTTTAGTGATGCAGATACAGAAGAGTGGTGGAAAAAAATGCATGATCTGAATCTTCAGTAACAACTACAGTTACAACTTGGATAAGGACCAATGTGACCTGTTAGTTCTTGGGCATCAGCCAGGAAAAATAAACTGAAAGTCAGTCTTGTTCACCAGCTAATTTTCCAGTCCCTCTTATTTCTAATACAACAGTCTTACCAAGCACCCTGATCTGTGGTGGTAAATTCTCATTGATTTTTTCTATTATGTCCTCAATCAAACGGAGCTTCAGTGAAACCACTTGACCAGCAGCAGAAACACCCTGAAGAAAGATAAAAATGTAACAATGTATCTGTTACAAAAAAAAAAACTTGACTAAATTTACAACATCCTACAAAATAAAAAAATAAAAAAAATAGCGTAGCTATCATCAATTAGGAGCAAAACAACACATTTCTTTCGTACCTAAGTTTTTTTTTAGCAACAATATGGCAAATGAAGACAAATAACTTTTTTTTTTTGTAAATTTTTTTCCCCCATCAGTCTTGCAGTGCATATTTGAGGTGCATGAACACGTACCTTGTCTGTTCTGGCACATCTTTGGAAGGACATCTTCCTCATGTCATCACCGTGGTTTCCAGGAATGCAACCAGATTTAACTAGAGCAGTGACCAGATCATCTTCAATCGTTCTAAACTGGGAGTTTCCAGGATTTCTCTAAAAGAAAAAAAGCAGGTGGACAGATGGCATAATTAATAAAAGTTATCCATTAAAATACATTACAAAAAAGTTAAGAATAATAAACAAGTGCCAAGTAGTGAGGTTTATTATTATTATCAGATATTTTTAAGTGTGGTTGGACTCATCCACTTCTTATGAAGTTCACGGTTTTTGCAATATTGCTACATGTAGTAAAGGAAAATACCTGCATGCCATAGTATCCCTTTCCAGAATATGCCAAAAGAAGGACCACTTTCTTCTTTGGGAACCTCTTGTCATCTTCATTGTGCTCCCCTTCTGCTTTTATTCTCTTCGTGGCGCTCTCAGCTGAGTCCTCATTCACCTCATTTGGCCTTTTTAACAGCTTGGCTGTCTCTTGATCTCTGGCTTCTTCACTCATTGTGCACAATAACTTTAAACCTGTAAATATAGCACTGTACATTTGTGAAACCAGGAAACGAGATCACACCAGAAATAATAAATATGTAGATTTTGTTTTCTTGACCTACCGTTTGTCTCTAACAACTGTCTGTAGTTAACTAAGGCACTTAACAGTGGTCTTGTTTTAAACATGTCAAGCTAAAAAAACTCATCAGAGGTTCCTGCAGCAGCGTCGGCATGCAACCTGCTCCATCAGCTGAGAAAAAATATCGCGAGATACGTTCATTAAACAGCCGGTAATTGTAACTCTTCGTAAACTTCGACGAACAGAGTAAGCGTGCCAAAAAACTTAAATGTCCCGTATAAAATGCTGTATGCAACAATCAGAGATGTTCTTCTCAGTCACACATGGTGCTGCTAACTTTGACCTCAAAAATATCGCGAGATTCCGTGTTTTCCACGGTAAGCGGAAACACGTGATCTCCAAAGAAGGCGGAAATAGGTTGGCTCTACCTCCGCATGCAGAATTGAGCTCCACGACAAGGTTAGTTTTATTTCAACATGTGAGTTCCTGTTTGTATCTTAAGATTGCATGGAGAGAAACCTACTGGGTGCATTGTGTTGCAAGGTTTTCCCTCAGATTAATATCACCTTTGCTGTTTATTGAAATTAAAAGTAGTGTTAGCAATTTAAGCATAAAAGTTTATTTTAATCTTTTTTGTTTGAATTAAGCAATTGCATGCATCAGATGGACCGTCAACTAGATTAAATATTTCCTTCCTTTGTACGCAAAATTGAAAGCCACTTAAATTACCTACCTTTTATATTTGCTTTGTTCTCAGCCATTGATATTTATCTAGGACTGTAAGAATGCCATTTTGTCTTCATATACATTATATAGTTTTTCTGAAGCTGTTCTGCATCTCATTCAGTGACATGTTAAGAGCTGTTAATGAATGGAGTGAACCTTCTCCTGGGCTTTTCCACTTTGACTTAATATGTGTTAAATAAATGATAAAATTCTGTGATTTTGAACATTTGATGTACGTCTGGAGAGCATAACATCAAAATAATGTGGATTTATCGCAGCTGATTTTACCATTGCAACATTTAGTAAAATGATCACAATTGCACTACCTTCTATGATTGCAACCCTGATTTGAGGTTAAATTTAAATACCTTTTGGATGTGGTAAGGACTATCCTTGCTATTTTTGTCCTAACATACAAAACCATAGACTTGAAAGAGGATGTACTTTCTTGTTAAAATGATTGTATATTAGCTTAGTCCAAAATGAGATTGAATGAAACTGTAAAAGTAGTTAAAATCTTTAACTGCTGTTTCCCTGCACTACTTTCAGATGCACGTCTCAATCTTTGATCTCAACTCAAAGATTCCATTGGAAGAATGCAACACATGCTGTAATAAACTGTTCCACTGCCCCATTTGTCCCAACTTTGACCCCACAGTGAAGGAAAGGATTGAGAAACACATGAACCACCACATTAGTCATGGTTTGCCTTACAAAGGTACGTTGGTGTGTGCCTGAATGTAAAGTGCTTTGTAAATGAATTCATGGGCCAGTTAACATTTTGTCATGTCACAACTTTAGTGTATTGTCCAAGTAATAAACTTGTAATGTGATCCTATCTTGTCTCCAATGGTTACCTGCCTGGATAGTGTGTCTACCTTCAACTCTGGTGAAGATATAGATAATGCTGTTCCTGTCTTTATGCTCTTATTTTACATCTGGGCATCATTTGATAGTTATTTTGTTTGCCTTTTGGATATTGTTGTGTTATGAATCACTTGTCAAATAAATAGCTGTGACTACTTAATAGCAACACACACAAAGCACACTCCTGTTATTCACCCTAAAAGGTTTGATATTTTCCATACATTTATATTTATGGAAAATCCATACATTTATATTTATGGTGATTGTTTTTATCCAGACTGAGTAGGATTGGCGGATTCCCAGGCGCTTTGTGCAGAGGTTGCCAATGTTATCCAGGGTAAATCTGCAGACTTCCTAACTTCATGCAGCCTTCAGATTAACTCAAAAACATTGTGTAGATAGCTTCATGGGATTGGTTGCCATGCCCATGAAGCTGCACACTACCCTTGGATTACCAACTGCAAAGCAAAGGCCAAGGTGTAAAGCATGCAAACACTACACTCAAGAGCAGTTGATGTCAGTAAAATGAATTTGTGTGAATCAGTAAGTCACCCAATACTTTAGCAATATTGTGTATTTATATTATTTCTTATGCATTTTTGTTTTTTTCTTCTGCAGACAAAATTTTACTCCGATGCAGCCTTCATTGTAGGCCACAGGGACATTTCCACTGCCCCATCTGTTCTAGAACAGTCATGCGCCGTTTGGATATGAAGAGGCATTTACTGCTATGTGAGGGATTTATGGAAAAAGATCCAAGCCCAGAGCCATGTCTGCCACCCACCTCACTCCCTAATGACCATCTTATTAAGCTACTTTCTTCGCCGTCTGTGAAATCTCTCCTGCAAGTCATCCCCCCGTCTAAGAAGCCGCTCCTGCAAGGTGCGCCATCTTCTGTGGAGCCTCTCCTGCCTGATGCTGCACCCACTGTGAAGCCTTTTCTGCCAGACACGGCTCCTGGTCCCGTTTCTGATCCGCAATCCTCTACATCTTCGAACGAACATTCCTATTCTCAAGCCTCTGGGCCTGATGTAACCACGGCTTATGGAAATGCAGTGAAATGCCCTCACTGTAATAATAATATTTACTTGCTTATGTTCAACAAACCTCCCACTTTTAACATAAGTAACTGAAAGTTGCTTGATGAAAGTTCATTAAATAGTGCCGTAAAAATCAAAGGAGAGATTGTATGCCATGGGTTGGTCTGGAATTGGGCTTTATTCTGAGAGAAAACAGATTTATCTCTGAATGAATGATAAGCAGATGACCAGTGGTCATCCACTGAGAGGCAGGGTCTTTAGGTCAGGGTAGTCTTTACCCAACATACATTAATCATTGGAATTGTTAGTTTGTCTTATTTTGTTTGGTTCTTGTACATAAAAGGTAAAACACTGAAATTTTTTTTTACATATTTCTTAAATTGTTTTCAAGTTCAGCTGCAACCTGGACTATGTGTACAAATAAGATCTAAAAACACCACTATCAATGTTTCCACATGTCTTAAATAAAACCAAAAAGCTTAGAATAGTTAAGAATCCAATAATCTGTTATTGTGGGAATGATTGAAATGAATCATTAGTACATTGTATTTAAAACAAACAAAAAAATCTTGTACAGATGTTTTTCAGTAACATGTTGACAGATGAGGGTCAGTTGTTCTTATCTCCTAAAAGTCAGATTTATTAGGATCTTTTTGTATTTTTATGTTTTTAAGTTTTATCTTATAAGATTAAATATAATTTGTTTATTGAACTTGTTTGAAACATGCTTCTTATTTCATAAAAAAAACAAGGATTTCTGAATTTTATCAGCAGTCTTTCTCTTTTAACTATTTATGGCAGATTAATAAAATAGCAATATAAATGAAAATAAAATCCTTACTTTCACCAGATAGTTTTTCAATGTTTGTCTGTGAAGGTCAGAAAAAAACTGAAGCTGTATTATTGCGTTTGACCACTTGAGGGCAGTAATATCGCATTAGTTTGAAATTCCTTCAACGTCATTCAAGGATGTAATTTATTTTTCATTCATATCCAATTGTCCTTGAAAAAGTCATACAATTTTTTTTAGTAAAAAAAAAATGTTACACCAAAAAATTATTCAGCTTAGAGAACACGAAAGACAAATAAAATACCAAACAGCACATGCATCTATAAGTCCGTTCGTACGTCGATCCGTAAGTCTGTCTGTATCTAAATTTCAAAGAAGCATGTTATGTTGTTTGTGTTATGGTATCCACTAATTTTATTGTGCTGTGACTCATGTCACTGTGGCATTTTGATAACTATTTGAGTCATATTTTGCTACCAAGAAAAATAAGCACTTCCCTTCCTGGGAAGTCTCTCTCAAGGACACCTTAACAAAAGTCCAAGTATTTTATGTAAACTAGCTCAATGTGGGATCCTGTCAGATAAATCACATTTTTCCTACTACCTTATAAGGTGCCAGAGTTGTCAGCTGGAATCACAAACATGTTGGGGTGAAAACAGGATGTGATGTGGAACATCTAGTGGGAACCACTTAATGTGACATTGAGAATTCACCTGTTTAGCAATACATTTTTCACATTCTGTCATGCAACTATCACAGGATTGCTAAGTATCATGTCTTGCATATCTTGCCAATATAATCTACTTAGCCTTATAAACCCAAAGTTAAAGTTTGGAAGAAAATGAATGCCTACAAGGCAGAGAATGGAAATATGTAACTGACATTCTTGTGGTTCTTGTGGTGCAACCAAGGTGGAGCCAGTCTGATAACCTGAAAAATCACACTGTTGGGTGCATCAAAAATTACCAAGAAGTAATTTCACGTGTGAACAGGAATTTTGGAAGAATTTCATTGTGACACTAGTAATAGTCTAATTACACCCACACACGGCATGGAGGTGTGGCGGTTCTTGAATGACTGATATCTGGTTGAGCTCCTTTTCTGCCATCTCATCCCCAACTACTGAGCAGTCTCTGAAAATGTCAATACTTCAGATTTCTCTGATGGGTGTTGCAAAAGGTAGCACCCAGATGCTCTAGCTTAGGGTCTTCAAATCCAGTCATCAAGTCCTGCAACTTTTAGATGTTATTTGACACACCTGAGTCAAATAATTAAGTAATTTGCAGGACTTCGTAGAACGTAACTGCATATTTATTAGGTAATTCAGCCCCATAAGTACTTTTACTTATAGAAAGTAAAAGTCGATTGGTTCTTTACAACCAAGATATGTAGTCTTTGGCCAACATGTTGAACCTTATATCAGGAGGGGAAAATGCCAGATGTCATCAGAAGAACAATTCACCAAAGTATTACAATAACAGTTCAGAAAGACTACCTGATTCAAGGAATCTCAATTTCAACTACAACAGTCAAATAGCAGTGTCAGTTTTTGGCATAGGTTTAAATGGAAGAGGTCAAATTCAGAGTCTGAAGCACCAACCAATGTGCCCAATATATGATTATATGCAAAATGTTACCCTATTGCAACAAAAATTAAACAGTTTTTTGAAGATTTTACATCATGGATCAGCTCACGTATTATGCCATCTGTTGAAGGAAAAAACAATATATTTTATTGTTTTATTTATAGTTGGTTATTTGGGGATAAAAAAACCAATATTAATTTGGATTTGTTTGTTTTAGTTCATTATTTTTTAATATTTTTAAAAAAAATTATTTAAAATTCTCAAGCATAAAAACTCATTGAATCAACTCACAAAATCATTTCAGGCAGAAGAGATGTCGAAGAGTTATTTCAACATCCCACTGCACTTTATTGGGTCAAAAAGTGCAGCAAAAACCTTGTTAAACTATAATGGTAAATAAGTTGCACGAACCATCAGACAGACGTTCTGTACCCAAGCAGGTTATTGATGAATTCTATTATTTACTTATCTGTAAAACTGAGCTGCACAAACTTGTTTTTCCTTATCATAATGGACAAGTAGCAGTATCTATTTATCTAGGTGTCTGGAAGGAAACTTGTCTTTCAGATAGACAACAGGTACTGCAGGATGAAACTTGAGACTGACAGCGTGTCTGGAGCTTCTTTCGGAAATCTGATGAGAAGTGATAAAAAGACTTGTCTCTCTCAGGCTTCCGAAGGTAGATTTATTTAATTTCAAAAACAACTCGCAGGACTTATTTGATGGATAAAGGCTTTTTGACACCACAATAAGAAGATAAAAAGTGAAAGATAGGAACCATTTTGTTATATCACTAATTTGAATTTCCAGTCAGAGACTGGACATTTTCATAGGCAGAACCAAAAAGGGTGAGAACTAGGTAACAAACTTTGCTACCTCATCCTTTTTTTGTGGGAACTGACAAATTTAATTTAAGAAGCCCATTCACGTGTTCATTCAGCAGGTGCATTTATTCAAAGGGACTTACAAAGTAGTGTTACTGCTGTAATGGAAATCCGTTAAACTTTTACATTTGAAGTGGTGAATTTTCAAATCAAATCAGACACCTTCAAACTGATGAGGGGCCGTGCTGTCTTCAGAACTGCAGCTGATTGTTGGGGCAAGATCTTATTTTATAAAAATTTGTTAAGATTGCCTGTAGAATTGCAATCCAGTTACCATGAAGGTCATGGTTAAGTAAAAAAAGACAACCAAAAAAATACAACAGCATTTTAGACAGTCATTTTAGGACAATGTTGCTTTGCAGAAACATTTGATAGAAACACAAATACAAGAAAAGCAATCAGTATACATATTTAGCGTATTGTAGCCACAAAATAAGACTCTTACCAAGTACTTTTGGTAAAAAAAAAAAAAAAAATCCCCCCAAAAAACAAAAATAATTTAGTAAATGAATATAGCGGGACAAACATCTTTATTTTCTTATTAAGAATCTACTAAAGATATGAATGTGAATTTCTTTTTGTTGTTTGTCTCAGTGTCTTGGCTTAGCAATGACCCAGCAAATTGCATAGTGTGTAATCTGACTCTCACCTTATAAAAGTTGCGTAAAGTCCATCTCCCTCAACTACAAAAGCTGATCCTGAAAATAAACGGATTTCAGTAATAAAATTCAGTCATACACTAATTATTTTATGCACACTATAGTGTTAAATATCAATTTTATGATAGTCTGACATATATATATATATATATATATATATATATATATATATATATATATATATATATATATATATCAACAAAGAAATAAATTTAGCAAATTTAATAGATTAAATATGAAATACTCCCATCTATTATTTGCATACATTAGGATGTCATAGCAGTGTCAATTCAAAGTGAGCAATTTATCAAATAATTAGATACTATTATAAACTGGTAATAAATAAACAAGCATAAGCCCTCTAAATAATTTATCTAACATTAATTTCATATTTACCCTTGTATTTGTTAAATGATAGTGTATCAGTTAAACAACCTAGTCCGTATTTTAGATATTGTTAAAATTAACAGTGTTTTGTCTTAAAAAAAAAAATCAGATCATGAACGCTATCTGAGCTGTACACGGCTATGACGCAAGATACAGCCCAACGAACAGCAATCGCATCGTGGACAGAGAAAGTAGGACGTCCGGTTTGTTCAACCAATGAGCAGATTCCACATGCGGACACTGAACTCCGCATTCGACGAAGAAACGCGATTGGTGCCGATCACAACCCTGGTGATTCCGCAACACACAGTCTGGTAGCGGGCGAGAGCAGCCGAGCCGCAACTCAAACACATGGTTAAATTATCCATTTAGAAAGACTGTTTTAGGATTTACCGACTTTAAAACGAGTGGACGAGAGTGATAGTCTTCAACTGGTCTGGTGCTGATATGGATTCTTGTTAAACGGTCTCACCAAAAAGCTAGCGGAGCACAGCCGGCGATTTCAAGCTGAGGCAACGTAGCTTTAGCTTGTTAGCTTCTGGTTAGCAAAGCGAGCCACTAATTCGTTCGCTCTCGGCGTACACCTGCGTCCCACGCTGTCCTGTGTACAACTACCTGACAGCTTACGCTCCTGACTGTGGACTTTGGCTCCAGTATTTCTCTCCGTACTCGTTTTTCTTTTAAACGCGTGTGGGAACACCGGGTGGAGGAACAGGACCGAGTCCGGTTAAAGGTTAGGAGCAGCGGGAACAAGCTGTGTCCTCGAGTGGCCGTTCACCATGGACAACGCACACACGAAGACGGTGGAGGAAGTTTTCAACTTTTTCAACGTAAATGAGAGCACAGGTCTGAGTTTAGAGGAGGTAAAGAAACAACGGGAGCGATTTGGACCTAACGGTAAGGAGCTAAGCGTAATGTGTTTATTGTAAAACAAGAACAGGCTAATTACCCGGCTCATGTGTGGGCCATAATGTAATGACAAGCCAAAGAAAAGGGAAGCTTGTTGATGTCACAGTGTGATGTTGAAATATTGTGAAACATCACATACGTTAATGTATTGGCAATACATTGATTTGCTGATATTAATGTGGAGTGCTATCAACACACTCAATACCCCGCAACAAGTAATCACATTTAGCTAATTGCCTTTCCATCTCTCTCCCTTGCGGCGTCGATGGGATGGATGTTCTGCAGAATTACCAGCAGAAGAGGGTAAGAAGACAATTTGAAGATCTACACTAAATTTTCTATCTTTCAGATCGTTTTAAAGAAATCCTTAATTCACGAATCTTCATTCTCGCTAGGCAAATCCCTTTGGGAGCTGGTGATTGAACAGTTTGAAGATCTGCTTGTGAGGATCCTTTTACTTGCTGCCTGTATATCCTTTGTAAGTATACCACAATTTGATGTTCAGTTATCTTACCCGGGTTAAAGTTCTTTGAACCTGTGTTCTGAGAACTATAATGGATCAGTTAATGTAAACAAAAGCAGTTTATCCAGGATTTCATGTGTGAAATCAAAGCTGCTGGTCAGTATGCTTCATTGACATTTACTACCCACACAATAACAGTTTGCACACGTAAAGCAACCATTTTGTACTCGGATTGTATGTATTAATGCATTTAGTTATTTTCTAAACAGTTTTCCTTATACCTGATATTCATTGGTAGTGATTCTGATTCGGTCTAGTTGTTGACTTTTATGGAATATGAGTGATTACAACCCTTGATGAGATCAAATAACTGATAATCCTCCTGCTTGAAAATATTAAGTAAATATAAACATAGCTATATGTCCTTTCAGCAACCTGAGTACATAATAGTACATTTAAGTTGCTAGTTGACATAAAGGGAATGAAATGACTTCCTGGTGGGTGCTAATTGATATGTTGGCATGACATGTTTTTGCAAACTGTGTTTTTTTTTTTTTTTCCCTTCTTTGTTTTTTACCCAATCAAGTGTCGTAAGAAACACACTTGTTGTATTTATAGTGCAGCTGGTGTTTTACAAGCAAACTTGTAAAACATTACCTGATCGAATACTTCAGAAATCAGGGCAACAGGTTAGTTTGCTCAGTTTGCTGCGTGACCATTTCATGCTCACCTATTCCCGATTTGTGCCTGTAAAAATTATTCTGTGCCTATTGACTTCAATCATCACCTAATAGTTTCTCTGTCATTTATTAGATGTTGGATGTTTAGTTTCTTGGTCATTCGGATTGTTATAAAAATAATTAATTGACTAATATTGGCTTGTTTTACCTTGCTAAACAACTGACTGTCAGTAGGATATATATTATTCAATCCTAATTAATACTGGAACAGTATAAAAGCTGTAAATATATAGCATTTAACATTCTAACCTTAATAATCAGCAGAGTTTTCAGCAGTAGGAATAATTTTTCTAACATTTTTGCTAATACCATGAGTGTTTTTTAACCATATTATGATAAACATGTCTTTGAGCAATCTTCTGCTTGATGGCGGTCTTCACTAAAACATAGATTTACTAACATACTACAGTAATTGACTTTAAAACGATGGTTTTTGAAACAGGTACACGTCACCTCTAAGGGACGGTATGAAATTGCAAAAAACGCTGAAGTAGCTTCACTACCAATGCAAAGGTTGGCCTTTCTCACACTTTCAAGCCATTATCAGTTTATCAGTAAAGAAACATTTTCTTACTCATCTATCTGCGGCATCTGAGAAAAGGAAACTGGTTTATATTACAACATGAGCATATTCATATCCTCAAAACATGAGGATATGAATATGCTCATGTTTTGAGGATTTCATTTCTTTTTTCATTCAAAG
>NW_015115833.1:22133-55408 GCF_001443285.1 Poecilia latipinna
TTTAGATTATACCTCGGAAAAAGCTGTGATCTAGTGCAAACCGGACAAGAAGCATATCCAGACTCTTCTCTGGTGACACAAAATGACAGGAAAGCAGCCGTGATAATATAGAAGTGGATGTATCCACTTTAGCATCCTTCAGTACTGATTACATCTTTCCAGTAAGCAGCAGGTTATGTCCTTGGATGTTGGAGAATGAAACAAACTGATTCCTGAAAGGTCAGTTTAGTTTATGATTTTCTTTGATTTCAAAGTCTACAAGTTGTGAGATGTATTTTTGTTTGCTTTTAGTCGTCTCACATCTGCAGAGTCAGTTTCTTAACACGACGGTAGATAGCAATCAAATGTTTATATTTCAGCTCTGTAGAAGAAACTTGCAAAAAAAAAATAATAATAAAATGATACAAATAGAAACGGGATTTTAAGCAGGAAAGTTTAAATAGGCTACAGTAGGAAAAGACTCAGGCGCTTGACATCTTATTTGACACATTCTGCTCCTGGCACAGATTCTAAAAGAGGAGATAGTAGTTCCTGCTCTTTTTCTCACACACTTGGCCCAGTTTGTAATATTGGCAAGAGCAGAAGCTGCTTGATCTTCATTTACATGTTGCCCTCCTCTAATATCTTGCAGATATTAATGGAAGTTAAAAGACAAGGTTTTGCTTGTATGGCAATGAAAGATGATTAGTGACATAGTGGACTCTCCCTGCTTCTTTATTTTTTAACATCTGGCTTCAACTTTCCCCTAAATAAACTGCATTTGTGTCATCAATAATTGACAAAAATGGTTTAAAATCAATGAGATGGGTAATCATTTAAGCAGAAAAATGGGGTAACTTTACAACTGAGTTTTCTGTGAAAGATGTTACATTTTGATTAACATGGAAGCATAGTTTTCTTTCTGCTACAATATAGTCATTCTCTTATGTATGAAGAAATGTACATAACACTTTCAAATGTTAGTTTGGGATTTTATCTAAAACGAGTTTAAGACAAACAAGGCTCTTGTCCATCAAAACGCATCAATAGTCATTGACAGTGGTTGAGACACTGCTGTCTCCTCATGTTGTCAACATTGAACTCACCATGGAGTCAACTTCCAACGGCTGACCCAGCGTACAATCTATGCAGGATTATGTAACTTCTGTGTTGGACACAAAATCTATAAAAAAAATTCAGTGATGTCAAGTTATAAACAAATCCATATTCCTAGAAGCCCTGCTAACTTGTTCTATAGTCAGTTTTGAAATCAGTGGTATTTTGTTTTCCCACCAGATATGTTTAGAAAAACATATCCCAACTTCAACCACATCTGATTGTACAGTAGCCTCAAAAGCAGTTGGATTAATTTAATGTAGGGTGAAATAAAAAAAAAAATCTAAATTTTCTTTTTCGCAAATATATTGCTTTAGATGATAAAAGATGGGGTCCTGAAGAACGCAATTGTTATATTGTCAATATAATCGAAATTTCTTCCTATTTGCATGTCGCCATATAACCTCAATTTATTGCTTAGTGCTGCATTTTAATGTAAAGCACATATTTGTTGTTGCCATCCTGCAGGCTGTAATGGTACAGATTATGCTAATGTCTCAGGCCACAATGTTCAGGGCTCCCGTGGTCTCTCGTTTAAACTCTTTTACTCTGCATTTCATTTCTGATCCATTCTTTCCTTTTCACATGCAGGTTCTGGCCTGGTTTGAAGAGGGAGAGGAAACAGTCACAGCCTTTGTGGAGCCTTTTGTTATCTTGCTTATTCTCATAGCAAACGCCATCGTAGGAGTCTGGCAGGTAAACGCACATTACATCCTTATTTCTGATGCGCCCAGTCCTAATTTTGTTTCATACTTATTACAATTGTATATGAATACTCATACTGTTACAAATTGACTTAGTTGGGTTTTTGGTCATCTAAAAGTGGGAAGCTGAAGTAAGCTTTATTGTAAAAATTCACCAAAATATTTTGATACAGATTTGGTATTGGTAATGGTTTTTTATGTGTATTATAACTGAAGAAAAAATAGTTATTATAAAACAGCCAAGTCTTTTAGTAATTACCATACATATTTTTTAGCTAACAAGCTAATTAAAGATTAGCCATTGTGAAACTGCTGCATTAATAAAGATCCCTGTGGAAAAACTCAAGAGCCAGCAGGATAATCCAAATAGTTCAAGTAAAATTGTATTCTGGATCAAAGACGAAGCCTGGTGCGCCAGTGGATTCCTCCAACTTTGCCTTGTGAAGTTAATTTTAGTCTTCGCTTATTAACGAAGAGCACTTTATGTATGTTAATTTATGTTTAAGTGGTAAGCTGTATTTACCCGTTTAAAATAACCTGGGCAACCTGGGACCTTGCCTGATATCAATACTGGAAAGAGGCAGGCGAAAAAAGATTTGGATATTTATACTAGAAAGGTTAAACAAATAGCACTTTGATGTAAATGTGTGATTAACCAAAAATGAAAACAACAAAATGTCACCTTGTCACCACTTGCATTGTTCTATCAAAGATTATTGTTTCAATCTTCCTTCCTTGTTTGCAGATTTTCTGTTTTGAATGTTTGTAAAGTGCTACTCTGAACAATTCTAGTACTTGGCAGAGAAGTGTCATTTCTGACTGATCTTGTACTTGGCTTTAGTCTTGTGTGATGTCTTTCTACCTTTTATTAAATATAAATCATTTGTACCCTTAAGGAGCGAAATGCAGAAAATGCCATTGAAGCTTTGAAGGAATATGAGCCAGAGATGGGGAAGGTGTATCGCCAGGACAGGAAAAGCGTTCAGAGAATCAAAGCCAGGGACATTGTGCCTGGCGACATCGTAGAAGTTGCTGGTAAGATTAAAATTTTACCTGTAAATTAACAAGTTTCTAGTGTTGAGGTTTTTCAAAGTGTGAAACAGTTGCAGATTCAAAAGTGTCAACATTTTAGGCCATGTTGTTTTTATGGTTTTAGGTCTTTCTAAGCAATGGAGTAGGTTTTTTTTTTTTTTTCCAGCTTAATGAAGCATAAAGTAACACAATGTTGCCCCTCCCCCATCTGTTGTTGTGCACTGCTGGTCAGTTGGATGAAATGAAGGTCTTAAACTGCTCTGTAGTTTATTTTGGCGGTGTGGAGGTATTTCCAGACATGAATAATTAGTCATAGTGTGGAAACTAATGGAGTGCCTCCCACCGCTCTTATTAAGGCAATGCTGTTTTAAAACCAGTTGTCAAGCAATGTAGTTTCTCTATTATACAACTGACTGTAGGCAAGTTGTCCTAGCAGATAGCCTGAGTGATTATCCAAATAATATCAGATTGTTAAACTTAATCTGAGAAGAGCTGAAGAGCAAAAAATGTTACCACTGCACAATATCCACTTAATCTGCTACCAAATTTAGCATACTTTTATTCTAAATTTAGGTCTATGTCTCAAAAGCAAAATATTAATAGTAAACTGCGGATTTTTTCTCAATTTATAATATAATTAGTATCTTATTCTGGCCAATGCCGAGAACGTGTAAATGGCTGTAATTTAGCACACTGCTCTTCTTGGTGACCTTACAGTGTTCCAAATTCTTTCCAAAGTTTTTATGCTTATACACATAGTGAGTGAGCTGTGGACTTATCTCACTCGTTCCTCTGATGCTTTTTAGGATAATGATTATTCAGTACATGTAAAGAACTACAAGAGCAAAGGCTCACTCTGTTCCTGACCATTTCTTGGCTAACCTCACCTCGAACTGGGCCGCAAATGTTTATGGCTTTTGCGTCACTACTCCCCTTTCTCTGGTTTTCCAATTTTTCTGTTTGGTTGTTGAGGTCTTCTTTAACCAAGAAGCTTTTAATCTTAGACTGACTTTTTTTTAAAAATCAAACTGCCTTTAATTGTTTTTCTTTCCATGAAAATAGATATTTCCTGACTTTAATTTTTAATTTGTTCTGCTTAAAATAATGTTTTCATTACGGTCTGACTAACTTTGAACTGTTTGGCCTCCTTCCAGTTTCTTAAAGCTGAGTACTCCAAGTGGTTGGTCCTGTTGTTTTTAGGTTTAACAGGTTGTAAGTGCACCGCTGCCTGTAAGCACATCAGTGTGCTCTTCAGTAAACAGTAACTGTAATAACAATTTCCCGGCATTATTATGTAACCCTTCAGCAACTAATAGATGCATATTTTCTTTTCTGAGTCAGTAAACATTCCTCTTCTGCTTAACCTTTTGAAGGCTAATAAAACATTTTTGCATTATGATGCTACTATCTCTCAGTCATGCAAAGACGGAGATCTAATCTGATTATATGTAAACGTTATTAAATGTTTGCTTGGGTCCTGATGTAAACCTCTGCTGCTAAGTGGAGAAGAGAGCTGACTGCAGTGTTTGTCAAATTCTTCTACAGTAATTGGTGAAATTCACACAGACAGAGTATGTCAACTTTGCATGGACAAATAGCTGATTGAAATTCTGCTGGTATCAGTTTAGGCGATCGACGGAATCCACTTTGATTCACTCTGTTGGGAATTAAGTTTAAATTTTCAATTTGTACTCGAGCCAAAAATGGATACCTGAATTTGTATTATCACAAATTCAGGTATCTCTACTGTAGTGACCATGCGAGTTATTTTCCACAGGTATGTGTCTTGGCTTTTTTTCCTCCCACTTTATTTGTGCAATAGGTTTTTTGCCACTAAACAAAAAATCAGCACTGTAGTATCAGCAGTGCCTAATTCCAAGAACAAATCCAGAAAATGTTTCAGAAAGACAAGAAATGATAATAAAGTGCTATTTGTTCTTTTTTGCCTAGACATTTTTTTAATGGTGTCAGATTTTGTGCCTTCACTTTTTGCAACGTTTTGTATCTCAGCCCTTTTCTAGAATGGATCAAGTGTATTTTTTTTCCATCAAAATTCTAAACACAGCAACCCCTAATGAGAAAAATGCTTTCTTTTATTTCAACAAACATATTAGAAAATACAAAACTAAGGCATCATATGTCTTGAGCTTTGTTAATGTCCTGTTGGTAGGAATTACAGCCTCAAGTCGTCTGATTATGATGCTACAAGCTCAGTACACCTGTCTTCGGGACAGGTGTACTGAGCTTAGCAGAACCTCTTAAGTTTCATCAGGTTGGATGGGGAAATATTGGTTTTTGTTCATTTTCAGTTCTTTCCAGACAAGCGAAATGCAGTTTCAAGTCTGGGCTTGAAACTGCCCAGACTTGGGCAGTTTTAAGCCCAAACTTGAAACTGGACCTTCCCAGAGTTGTCCTGAAGCCACTCCTCTGTTCTTCCGAAAGATGAATCGTCTCTCCAGTCAAGAATGCTTTGGAGTATGTTTTCATCCAGGAGGTCTCAGCACATTGCTTGATTCATCTTTCCCTCTATTTTATCTAGAGCCAGAAATGTGCTTTCCTATTTGGTCAAGTCAGTTTAGCAAAGGTGGACTGAATTATGTTGTAAAAATATCTCAAAAATGGTTGGTAGAAGCAGCATATGCCTGAGCGCAACTGTGAGCTTCATAAGAAAACACTGTAAATACTTAAATCCATATTATTTCTTTATTTTTAGTGTTTTTAAATATTTATGGGAAAAATTGTTAGTGTTGCTGTGTGTTGAGGATGCTTAATGAATGCACCGTGTTTAGAAATGACGATAGTTGACATTTATGAATCTATCTGTGCTATGTGGTTATAAATGTAGCACAAAGTTGCAGACCTTCTAGAGCATTTAGATTTTTTTTTTCAATGTTGCATCATTCAGAACAGAAAAATGATGAACTAATGATAAACTGATGTTTTGTTGCATGATGGTGCGTTTTTCCAGATATATATAAAAAAAAAAACCTTCTTTGTTAGTAAATATGTTCTACCCAGAACTCAAGTTGCAATGCTGTAATTGTAATTTGTTAAAAAGGTCATTATTGCCCTTTACTTTGTGCATTGACAAACTGCAAAGTGTGGATGTCAGCAGGAAGATTTGTTTATATCAATCAGTATAATCATACTATGCATTTTAATGGATAGTATGACTATACTATGCATTATAGTTTAATTATACTATAATTATAGTATAATTATGCATTATAGTATAACTATACTAATGCATGTATGCAGTGTAAGTGAACCGTGTATGCATACATGCTGGTGGCCTCAGCATGTATGCATACACACACTCCTGGTGCATGCACACCGGGAGTGTGTGTATGCAAGGTGTGGATGTATCAGTGATGTAACAGATTATCGGAGGCCACCAATGTTGAGGTTTTACTGCCAGAGACTTTCTGTAAAGAGCATGTCCCCAGATGCCTCCTAGCTTATTTTTTTCCCACCAGCGGTTGTTTACTTTGTATCCTTGAGGAAATAGTTGTTTGCACAGCCTGAATCCAAACAACAGAGACAAGAGGACCTGGATTAAAATTGATTTAACCAGATTAGCAAGATCAGTACCAAACTTTACGGCCTTTTGTATGACGTAACCTCTTGTCTAGCTTAATTTTTTAATGCTTTAGATTCACAGTTTCAATGATGATTCTCATTTGTTTTTATCTGATATGGGATCTCTCTGTGATCGTCACTGTTTAATATGCTTGCAGGCACCTCAAATATTTTTTTTTATTTATTTTTTTATCAAAATAGAATCACTGTTGCTGCTCTCTGCCTAATATATTATTGCAGCAGAAATACAATATTAAATCTGTGGATTGGTATTATTTGTTGGCAGAAATAACTTCTGCAGGGAAAAACTACCTTTGCCTTTGTTTCAGTTCTATTTTCTGTCTTATTATAGCCACACTTTTGTGTGCCAGACAGGATGTAATGTGGAGAAACGACATTTGTTGTTGTTTTTAATAGGTTGGGCTCCATTAAGTTTGAGTTTGAAAAGGTCATCAAGGTTTTTTTTGCTGCCTGTTTTCCATGACATTTAAATCCTTGGTTAAGAAAAAGATGATCACAATATGCATTTTCACATGGTGTTTGCAAACTACATCATGAAAGGCTCAGGGAGCAGGATAGGTTTTAGTCTAGGTAATGTATGCACCTCCTTAAGGTGTCTGATTTTCACTGCTGAACTGTATTGAAACCAAAATATAAAAACCAATTTTGTTTTGAGTTAATGTTCAAATTTTAATTCTAAAACTATGCAGATTTTGGAGTTTTCCAAATGTGTGTGTGTATAGAAAGAAAACAGTTTTTATTTCACCCACTTCTCCATCCATCCCTGTTCTAGTAGGCATCTAACTATTCCTTCAACTATTTTTGCCTATACTCAACCATCCTTTCTTTCATTTGCTTATCCATCAATCCCTTTGTGCTGCCCATCCAGCCCTTTCTGATTCTGTCTGTCCATTTTGCCATTTTAAAAGTGGCTTAAAAGGACAGATAACTCCCAAATCAGAGTCTGAGAATTTTTTTTGTGGCTTAAATAAAGTGAAGAACTCTGCATCGGGCCTGGAAGTCATATCAACCATTTGTGCGCCACTCTTTCTTTGACTACCCTGACTGGTACAACGAGGACAGCTCCAGTGTTTACAAGCCAGCGGAAGGTTTCTCTTTAAGTGCAAGTAGCCTGACATTTGTCCCTTACTCAGGGGAGCGGAAAATGCAGATAATATCCTTTGTTCACAAGGGAGAAGGAAAAGTCCATGTTCCAGAGGTCATTCACACTCCCATATATGAAAAAATAAAACAAGAGCTAAAAAGAGCATGCTCTTTAAGACCAAAAGCAAAACATCTCCCATGTGGAGTTGAAAATGAGGTCAGTGCAGAACGTTTCTGTGCAAGATTGCAAAATAATTTCATTAACTTTGTGGAAAATTAGTCATTTTTGATAATTTGCTTTTTCAGAAACAAGTTTTAAACCACTTTTAGAAGCATATTTTTAATTTTGAGCTTTTTATTTTTAAAATTAAATATGTCGCTATATCTTAATTTATGGATGTTATAAGCAAGATTTATTTGCCTTTACTATCTTGTCTGGCGTCTGAACCATCCTGATTGCCGGTGTAAGTGGGTTAGTCCACTTACTGTGACCCTATTCCCAGTATACCCCAGTGGATGGAAAATTAGCAGGGTGTTCTTTTTTTTTTCTCTACTGGTAAGAGGATTTCTAATTAGCCACTTTTTAGTGCGAAGCTTCCCACAGGCTTTGTTTAATTTTTCCAGTCGCCGCAGTGCCTTTGTATCATCATCTCCCTTCCCTCACCGTCCTGTGTTTTATTTTCTTAATTTTTTTTCTTTTTTTATGGGATTTATCAGGGATGGAGAGAGTTTGACAGTACATAGTAAACCATCGATGCCAAAATAAGGTAGCACAGCCTACCCAGTCCATGAACGTCATTGCGGATTCAACACATATTACAGTAGTACCATTTTGAAATAAATAGGTGTGTAATCAAGATCTCATTTGTTTACTTATGCTAGTTTCTCATTAAGTATATTTTTCTTACTTAAATCCATGTCTTCTTGGGGAAAACGAGCTCTAACAATCTTCTGACTGAACACAATCACACGTCACAGTTTCTATTTCAGCTCATCTGATGGAGTGGGATATCCTTGCTTGAAACAGATGTTCTTGGCCTCCCCCTCCCCTCCAGCAGTTCCAGCTGCATGTCTTCAAATGATCAAAAATAGTTTTCCCATTTTTGGGCGTACAGTTTTAAGAAACTCATCTAAACCCCTTCTTTCCCTGCAGCCCATTCTCTCTTCCTCTCCTCTCAGATGGGCACAGCAAAGGTTTACATGTCTGTCACCACTCTGTACTGTCCACAGAGCGTGCTCTAAAGAGCCTCTGAGTCATTGCTTTTATCTTCACCCTTTCAAGCTGTGTGATGTCTAACTGAATGGAAAATATCTCTGGTGGAAGAGTGGTGGTTTCCGTTCTTGGTTTCTGTGAAATCTTCTATAAATATAAGCCATCAATAATCAAAATGGTGGCCTCAGCTGTATATCATTCATGTGTCTCTTATGGATTTGATCTTTTAAGTTTTAATGTTTTTGTTAAGGAAAACGTGTTTAAAATTATAAAAGATGCAAGATTAACTCGGACCACCACAGCATTTATCTGTTTGTAACTCAAACTAAGATAGAAGTGAAGCCAAGGGAAGTTTGAGAACAGTTTAATCTTTCAGGTCTAATAAACGTCTGCAGCTTTATTGCTGCTTATTAGATTTAAGCAGAGCTTGAAATATGTTGTTTACGTTTATTTTATTGAGACTTGCTGGAGCCTTTTGTGAGGGGAAATAGAACATCCTGAAGTGTGTCATAGCCTTTTGCAGGGGATGAGTTAGTCATTAATAATGCTGAAAACAAGACTTTTTCCTGATCTGAGCAACAATAACTTTTGATTATTTCTCTAAAACACCTGTATTAGTAGTAGCTGCTCAATTCCTTGTTTTGTTAGGGGTTCGATTCAAATTTAGGGTATTGCAGTAATTCACATTTTGTTTGAAATGAGATTCTGCCACAGTATTGAAATATACAATTTTGTCATTGAAATGTCTGGAAATGGTTATAAAATACTGTTTATAATTCGGATTTCTCTCTTTTTATTTACTTAATGAATGCAACTCAAATTTCAAGGTGCCAAAAGTGTCATTTCTGTCCACAGTTGGTGACAAAGTGCCTGCAGACATCAGGCTTACTTCTATAAAGTCGACCACCCTGAGGGTAGATCAGTCGATTCTTACAGGTAAAGTCTCTATCCTCACCTTTTCAATTTCCTTTTGGTGCACTGTGATTTGTCAATCTCTTTGTTAAAATGTAACTATATGAAATGTATTTGTCCAGTGTGTTTATTTTGACTTAATTACACATGACAATCAATGAGACTATAGAACAGAAATCGGAATGCATTTTAAAAATCGTCCTGAATTTGTGGGTGGATCATTTTCCTGTGAAGTTGGTGAAGAGGGTTAGGAGAGGATAGTGAAGGATGGCTGATGTTCGGGAGAAGTAGCGAATCAACTCTTTAAATCTCTCGTCTTGCTCCGCTGCCTTAATTGGTAGCAAATTCCATGGGATATTTTAGTGTTTGAGCTATTTTTCTCCTCTCTTTCGTTCCCCATTCATGGCCATGCCGCCTTTCAGACGCTCTCCGTCTCGTTGTGTTTGAGCTTTACAATTCACGCACAGTTGATTATGCCCAAAAGCGCTCGCAAACAGTGTGTAAGCGCACATTAGATAAGGCCTTTGAAAGGCAGCACCAGGGCAGTATCTGATACTTGTCAGGTTCGCTCAGTCAGCTGCTAAGCCTTTTCCACACTTCTGTTTAAAATGTCAGCCAGGCACCACTGTTACCTCTTCATGCTCTGCTGTGTAGAAACTCACTCTGTTTCCTGTTCTCATAACTCTCGTTTCGCCGTCTTGCAGGAGAGTCTGTATCAGTGATCAAGCACACAGATCCCGTTCCAGATCCACGAGCCGTCAACCAGGACAAAAAGAACATGCTGTTTTCTGTGAGTGACTCAAAAGATTTTCTTGTTTTCTATTTCATATATTTCGACTACATTTAGGTGCCATACTCTTCCATGTCTTTTAATCTTTTTTTTTTTTTTTGTCCTGTTGAGCCTTTTTCGCATATTTTTTTTTCTGAAGAGATACAGTGATTTACAACACGATTCACAGGGATTCATCTTTTCCTAAATGTGTCACCTAACCACAAACCTCTACATATTAATGGGATTTTATGTGAAAGGATCTTGATACAAGATTAAACAATTATCTGAAAAGTGTGGTGTGCTTTTGTATACAACCCACCTTGTAGAACCACCTTTGACTACAATTATTACTGCAGGTCTTCCCAGGTATATTTCTACCAGCTTTGAAAACCTAAAGAAAAAAATAAATCTTTGCACATTCTGCTATTTAAAATAGCTTTGACTAGGCCAAGTTGAGAAACTTAAGCCAGCTTATTTGTTTAGCAAAGTCATCATTCACAGCCTCATGTCTTAACCGCTTTAACATGACAAAAAGTGACGATATGTTTGTAGTTCATTGTATATGAATACTTTTTCGTTTTAGCTCAGATTTTTTACGTTTTGACATGTTAGCTACTTCTAGTAAACATTTTACCCATTTTGCAGCTCTTTAAATGTCTTGGTCTACTAATCCGTCTGTTCACCGCTCAACCTCAACAGGGCACCAACATCGCAGCAGGTAAGGCTGTAGGCGTGGTGGTGGCCACAGCCGGCAACACAGAGATCGGCAAAATCCGAGATGAGATGGCGTCCACAGAGCAGGAGCGCACGCCCCTGCAGCAGAAGCTGGATGAGTTTGGGCAGCAACTATCCAAGGTTAACAAATCTCCATTTTCCAGTCAATTCTAATTTGGATCATTTAAATTTGTGCAAAATACACTGTATTTATTCCGTTTGCTCGTAATCATCTTTAAAGCTGAGCTACTGTTTTATCACAGGTCATCTCACTGATCTGCATTGCTGTTTGGATCATCAATATCGGACATTTTAACGACCCGGTCCATGGAGGCTCCTGGATCCGAGGTGCAGTCTATTATTTCAAGATCGCGGTGGCTCTGGCAGTCGCTGCTATTCCTGAGGGTAAGCCGAGTCACATGGATAATACAGCATATCTAGAATTATTTTTGTTCTTTAGACATACAAAATACTGCTGCAATTTTAGTTTTTTTATATAGACTATATATATAACAGGTTAGGATATAAAGCAATAAAGGAAAGCCATATTTTCTTTCCTAGAGTGAGATATTTTTCTCACTTTAAGCTAAATAACACTCTTCCCCTGAACGGACCTGCTGTAACCACTCTAGGTCTGCCTGCTGTCATCACTACCTGTCTGGCTTTGGGAACGCGCCGCATGGCCAAGAAGAACGCTATTGTCCGCAGCTTGCCCTCCGTGGAGACCCTCGGCTGTACATCTGTCATCTGCTCTGACAAAACTGGGACGCTGACCACCAATCAGATGTCTGTCTGCCGGGTAAGAGCGCCAGTTTTTCAGAAGAGAGAAAAGTCCTTGGTGGGTTTCACAGTTTCACTGCTCACCACGGTCAGGAGTCGGCTTGACAGGCACCAGCAAACAAGAAATTGGACAAATGCTGAACAGTGTCAGTCGGTTAGTTAGTTCTAAAGTTTTGATTCTGTTTCAGCACATTAGCAGGCAAATATCACACGAAAATTAATATTTAATTTTTATTTAGATAAAAAGTAAGATGTTATAGTGAAGTTTAAAAGGGGGGGAGTAGGATACATTTACAACCTGTCCATACAAAAACGTGTGTGTAGTAGCCTGAACCACAAGCACACCAACATACCAGTAGCAATGTTCTTATGTTTGTGAAGAAATGGTGCAGCTCTTTTCTCTAGAGTAGCTAAAATTAGTCAAAAAATAATCAGTTTACAGCTTTTGTTTGAGCCTAAAAAGGGCATCATTTAATTTCACCCAGTTCAAGCTGGTCATGTGAAAGTATAGCATTGCAAATGAACACCCTTTTGTACAAGTGGTGATGTGTTGCAGGTGATGTTTGTCTGTAAGCATCCTCCTGGGATTAGCAGCACAGTGTGCATCACACATTAAAGTATTTGAGCGAAAACAGAAAATGAGATGTTTTCCTTTCCTCCATCCTGTGTTATTAGCATAAATATCTTCATATTATATCTGCTTGTTTCATCTTGTTGGTTGTTGCTTAGCTAAGTGCACAGTTCTCCATTTCAATCCTTCTATATTTCTGGATACGTTTTTTGCCGCCGCCCCTCCGCTCCAGCAGAATCCTGATCAGCATGCAGTAGTTAGTCAGCAGCATAAACCAGTTGAGTTGCATAACTGACCTCGTCTCTTTCTGCCTTGCCTCCATATCTGCATCTCTCTCAAGTCAATAGTGCTCACATAAAGCCTTCACATCATTTTAAATGAATATTTTGGCTTTCATCTCTGTTCTCTTTCAACTGCAGTTATTAGAACCACTAATTTGACTGGTGGGTAAGATGCTGTAGCTTGAAGTACTTCAGGCTCAAACAGTTGCAGAATAATCCCCTAAAATAGTAAAATAATGGTTTTATATATATATATATATATATATATATATATATATGAATGAAGAGAAATAAAAAATATTTGCATTGTCAGTTTGTGGATTTAAAAAGATCTTTAAAGGGTTCTTTTTAATTGTTTCCTCCTAAGGGGATTATAATTTTCTACTGTTTATTCTTGGACCTGAATGCCACTAAGAAGATTGTACCCAGGTGCCTGTAAGATGACATTTATAAACCTGACCCACCACTGTGTTCTTTATATGCTTTGGATCAGGATTTTACTGTTTTTGTTAACACTGTTCAGTGTTGTAACAGGCTGCCCCCTGCTGGACTAAGATTAGAATTGTTTTTAAACAGTTTTGACATACGCCTAGAAGTTGGATGGTGGAATAAGTAAAATATCAAGCATTTTTGTCTCAAGCAGTTTTCAACAAAAAAAATTTGGTTTGTTTCTTGTGTTTGTAGATGTTTATTATTGATAAAACCGAGGGGGATCACTGTCCGTTAAAGGAATTCACTGTTACGGGCTCCACATACGCTCCAGATGGAGAAGTGTGAGTATTCAGTGCCTTTTAAAATGTCTGAGCTCAAATAGATGTACCTTCGGCTAACATGTCTAGTACTTTCCCTTACTTTTTGTGCTTGTCTCATTTCTTTAGCTTTCATAATGGCAAACCAGTAAAATGCTCCCAGTATGATGCCTTGGTTGAGCTGGCCACTATCTGTGCTCTCTGTAATGACTCATCACTGGATTTTAATGAGGTTGGTGATTGTTTTAGATGTTTTTCTGTTTTTTTGTTTTTTGTTTTTTTTATTAAATGGTTTATCGCTCATCAATGTTTGTTCTGTCCAGACCAAAGGTGTTTATGAGAAGGTGGGAGAGGCCACGGAAACAGCGCTGACGTGTCTGGTGGAGAAAATGAACGTGTTTGATACAGACATTAAAAACCTGTCCAAGGTTGAGCGAGCCAATGCCTGCAACTCTGTACGTAACCTTTAACCCCGTATCTATTGTTTTCTTATGTAATGGTTTAAAATTAACCCCCATAATTCTCATATTTGTCTTTTGTTTTCTCACAGGTGATCAAGCAGCTCATGAAGAAGGAGTTCACTTTGGAATTTTCCAGAGACAGGAAGTCTATGTCCGTATACTGCACTCCAAATAAAGCACGGTCCTCTGTTGGCAAGATGTTTGTAAAGGTAAAAACTTCTCCTATTGAAGCTGTAATTCTGGAACGAAGGTGGTGATGAGTATTTTCAAAGGCTGAATTTGTGTGAGACAATGAAATGCAGTTTAGAAAAATGTGTATTTTCAAAACGCATTCCCTTGCTTTTAGTCTTAATGCGTCATTTCAAGCTTCTGTTCATTCATCACTCCATCCATTCATTTGTCCAAGATCTGTCCATCATCAGTCCATCTGTTTTGCTGTTCATTCATCCATTCTTTAGTTCTGTCAACCCATTTGTCCTGGATCTATCATCTATCTGTCTGTCCACCCACTTATTCATTCATCCATTCATTTTTCCATCCATTCATAGGCTTTGTTTTGATCTTTCATCCATTCATTTGCCCCCTTTTTTCTGTTGAGCATTTAGCCATGTATCCATTCATCCACCATCTGTTTTCTGGCCTTCATTCGTTTTCCCCAGTTTGTAGTTCGGATGAGCTTTTGCATTTAAGTTTTACATTGCATTTTTAAAAGACGATTAAAAAGGACTGAATGCTGGAAATGCCTACAATTATTAAATATAACACGTGTTGGAATCTGGAGACAGACATCTTTTACTCGTAACAAACTGGGATTTCTTGTCCATTTCGCTGTCTTTACCATCTTTGCTCATAGGGTGCCCCAGAGGGAGTTATTGACAGGTGCACACACATCCGTGTCGGCAGCAGCAAGGTGCCGATGACCCCTGGCATCAAGGAGAGGATCATGTCTGTGATCAGAGAGTATGGGACTGGCAGAGACACTCTGCGCTGTCTGGCTCTGGCGACGCGTGATAACCCTGTAAACAAAGAGAACTTTGTGTTGGAAGACTCTTCTCGCTTTGTGGAATACGAGGTAAGAGGGGAAGATAATCTGTACTTTGTTTTATTTATTTTATATATTTATTTTTTGTAAAGTTTTATCTGTGTTCGTTTTTCAGACTGATCTGACGTTTGTGGGCTGCGTCGGCATGCTGGATCCACCCAGAGCGGAGGTGGCTGCTTCCATCAGGCTTTGCCGTCTCGCAGGCATCAGAGTAATCATGATCACCGGAGACAACAAGGGTAAAATCTACAAATCGCAAAACTGCAACGTCTGAAATGCTTGACTTGTGGAAAGCCTCGCTGATTAAACGTTGCGTGTCTGAATGTTTCAGGTACGGCAGTAGCCATCTGCAGACGTATCGGCATCTTTGGGGAGGAGGACGATGTTTCCAGCATGGCTTTCACTGGCAGAGAGTTTGATGACCTCTCACCTGCCGCACAGAGAGATGCTGTGGTCAAGGCTCGCTGCTTCGCTCGCGTTGAGCCAGCACACAAATCCAAGATCGTCGAGTATCTGCAGTCCTATGATGAGATCACAGCTATGGTAAGAAGGAGCTGTTCCTCCAGTTTTCTGTTAATAGCCCTTCTAGAAGATGTTTGTTGACGTCGTGACTGGTTTTGTGTTGGGTTCAGACCGGTGATGGAGTGAACGACGCCCCTGCTCTGAAGAAGGCTGAGATTGGCATTGCCATGGGCTCCGGAACAGCTGTGGCCAAAACGGCGTCGGAGATGGTGCTGGCTGATGATAACTTTTCCACCATCGTAGCTGCAGTCGAGGAAGGCAGAGCCATTTATAACAACATGAAGCAGTTCATCAGATACCTCATCTCCTCCAATGTTGGTGAAGTTGTCTGGTAAGGATTTTGTGTTAATATGCTCCCAATTCTCCATTTAAAACTTTTTTTTTTTCCTCTCTCGTATAACTATGATTCTTGATGTGGTTGTAGCATCTTCCTGACTGCAGCTCTGGGTTTCCCCGAGGCGCTCATCCCCGTTCAGCTCCTCTGGGTCAACCTGGTGACTGATGGGTTGCCGGCCACCGCCTTAGGATTCAACCCCCCCGACTTGGACATCATGAGCAAACCTCCACGAAATGCTCGGGAGCCCCTCATCTCCGGATGGCTTTTCTTTAGATACCTTGCCATTGGATGTAAGTTAGGACTGTATGGAAAGTCAATCCTTAGCAAATCCATTCTCCATATTTTAATGGCACACCTGCCTGTTGTTGCTGTTTACCTTAAATTTTCTTCAGCAGCTCTTTTGTGTCGTCTTAAAAGGTTACGTTGGAGCTGCTACTGTTGGCGCCGCTGCTTGGTGGTTTGTTGCTGCTGAGGATGGACCAAGGATTACCTTTTACCAGCTGGTAGGTGTTAACCCTTTGCTTCTCAGTTCACCTCATTTATCTGCTCTAAAGTCTAATCTTTCATCATCGATCACCTCCTACAGAGCCATTTCCTGCAATGTGGCCCAGAGAACCCCGACTACCAGGGTCTGGACTGTAAGGTTTTTGAGTCCCCTTACCCCATGACCATGGCCCTGTCGGTGCTGGTTACTATAGAGATGTGCAATGCCCTCAACAGGTTGGTCTGAGGAATCCATACAGACATAATTACATTTGTGTAAAGATTTGTGTGCATTTAACCTTATTTAAAGTAGATCAATCCAAAAGTATCCACACGCTTGAAACATTTCCACATGTTTACATTAAAACTACTGATATAAGTTTATTTTAATGCCATTTTATGAGGTTAACCAACCACAGCGAGCACACCATTGTGAAGGGGAAGAAAAGGGGAAATGGTTTTGCAACTTTTTATTAAATCTGAGATGTAGAGACTTTGGAGAATTCCTTGCATAGCAGCTCAAGTTTGATAGTGTTTCTGAACATACATTTTCAAGTCTTGCCACAGATTTGCAATAAGGCTTGTTCTACTCCATCTCTGGCTTTGTGTTTTCCAGCTTTAAACAAGTTTTCTGTAAAAAGAAAAAAAAATCTCTGCATTTAGCTCACATCTTCACAATTCATTCACACGTATTGTAAATTTTTAGACAGTGTTATGTTTTGCATTTTTGGCTAAAAGGTGCATTGTGGCCTTATCTGACCCATAAATATTCTCTAACAAACCTCAGGGGCCCTCAGAGAACAGCTGTATTTAGACTAAAAATAGATTACTAATTTAGTGTCATCTGAAGCCAGTTTGTTGCACTAGACTTTTTTTTAGGGGTCATTGAAGCAAAGGGGGAGAATAAAGTTCCTCACCATAGTTTTTAGAGATTTATTTCTAAGTCTGTTGCATAAAGTCTCATAAGGTACATTGAAGTTCGGTGTTGAAGGGTACAAATGCTATTGCGAGGCGAGTTTTTATGCACAAACACAGAAAACGAAGCTTGTCCAGCCAGTTAAAGTGTTTAGTAAAGATCTCGTTTTGTTATTGTGTCTCAGTGTGTCAGAGAACCAGTCGCTGCTGCGGATGCCTCCCTGGGAGAACGTTTGGCTGCTGGGTGCCATCTGCCTCTCCATGTCCCTTCACTTCCTCATCCTCTATGTGGAGCCGCTTCCAGTACGAAATTTACACAGTTGTATCATTTGCAGTTTTAAAGCCCTGGCAGTGTATTTATTGTTGAATTCTTCGTTTCTCTTCTGCAGATCATCTTCCAGATCACCCCTCTTAACCTCACCCAGTGGCTAATGGTGCTGAAGATCTCGCTGCCCGTCATCTTGCTTGATGAGCTGCTGAAGTTCGTTGCCAGGAACTACCTGGAGCGCAACAGAGAGCTGGAGAAGTTCCCCAGCTCCAAAGGCTGCTGCCTGTTTGCATGTATGGAGGGCATCTCCTGGCCCTTCGTGGCCATTTCCCTCCCTCTGGTCCTCTGGATCTACAGCTCTGACACTAACCTGGCTGACATGTTCATGTCCTGACTGACTTGAGCACAACCTCAACTTTTTTTCCCATTCCCTCCCCTCTCCCTCAGCCCCCAACTCCACCCCTCACCCACTGCCATCACCTCCTCCTTTCCTTCTCTCCCTGCCTTCCTAATTGTTCATAGCTAGCTAGCTAGCGTGTGTATGCGTGTGCGTTTGTAGAGTTAGAGTTGTGTGTGCGCGTGTGAGCACGAGAAGGACCAACTGTAACTCATGAAACGCAACAAATAATATAAGAAAAAAAAAGTTAAAATTTAAGTCGCCTATTCGAGGTGGGTCAAGACTTATGAATGACTGAGGCTTTGAAGTGACTCCCATAGGGTTGGACTTTGTTGCTGGTTTAAGAGCAAATATAGTGTTGCCAGTTTTTTTTTTTTTCTTTTTTTTTCCATTGTCAATTTTGCCTTTAAGGTATGTTTTAAATGTTAGGATTATCTGCATTCTGCCCTGCGTCACTACTGTTAGAGAATTTTTCTTTAGGCTCCCCTTCTCCTGAACACGTTAAAAAGTAAAGATATTAAATAAGTTGATCTGTACAGAGATTGAACACTATTTTATGCAATTTTTTTTTTAATGGCTTTGTAAATTGTTTAACCAGCGTGGCTTAGAAAAACCGCCTTGATTTACTTTCTGTTAACCATTGTGTCTTCAGTACAAATTCAAAACTCTCTGAGAGGACAAGCTCCATTCGGCAGACAAGAAACAAGGGAAAGGTTTGGGATGCTCGGCTTAAACAAAAAGGAAAAATAAAATCTGAGAAACAAAAAAAACAAAAACAAAACAAAAAAAAAGCTGCATGCCCTGTGACCAAGCATGAACTGTATGTGGTTTCTCATTTCTAATTTAAATGTGTACGCCCACCCCACCTTGTTAAAACGTAAATAGCTTTGTGGATTTTATTTTAAATTTTTTCTTTTTTACGATATTGATTAAAAATGAAGTCGGTTTTTCTGCACTGGGCAGAGCACAGCTACCTCAGTATGATGAAAAATGCTTTTTTTTTTAAAAAAAAAAAAATTGTTTTGCTCATCTCAAGATGCTTTCCCTCGACACGTCTTGCTAAAAGATAACATCTGAGGTGTGCCCCCTACTTGCTTGTGCAGAAAACGAAGAACATCTTCCTTCCCCTTTAACTTTTTTTTTTTTTTAAGGATGTGTCTTATTTGTATTGATTGTGACATTCTTTAACTTAATTTGTTGTGGAGACAAAGCTGGGTGGGGATGCTTTATGTTGTCTTACCATTTCCATAGTGTTTGATTCAAAGGACATCAAAAAAAAATATCCTACAATACTAATACAAGTTCTCCAAATGAAACCTTGATTGCAGATCAAAACCCTAAATGTTTTTTTTTTCTATAAAAAAAGAAAAAAATACACTCACAATGAACCCTTTGAATCAAGTGTTTTCTGTCTTTATTTATGTTTGAGGCTCATGGTTATTACATTTCATATCCAGTGTTTTTGTATGTGCATATATTACTATAACAATAATTTAGGAAAAACGAATGCTTTGGTTTTTCTGAGTACAGATGTTGGATCAGATCCTTCAGTAATTTGCATTTGTGGATGTTTTCCATGTGTGAAAAACTCAACTAAAGCATGTTTTTAGGTAGAAGCCTGGTTGTTCTCACTGCCTGTGTTTGTCTTAACAAATGTGTGCTTTTATTTTCTTCAATGCCTTCCATTGGCTCCCCTGTCATTAGAGTGAGTATCCATTTCTTACATCAACTACATACTGAGCCTTCAAAAGTACTCAAACCCCTGGAACTCTTCCATATTTAGCATGTTACAACTACAAACTCTACTGTATTTTATTTGAAAGACCAACACAAAGTGCATACATGTAAAGTGGGAGAAACTGGGTGACATTATTGGGTGACATTTGGACGCGATTTCCTGCATTAAAAAATTTCCTGCACTGGCAAGGATAAATGCATGTCACATATTTAACACTGTAGTTTCCCTTCCACTTTGTTTCTTCGAATAGCTATGTCACATTTAATCGCAATAAAAATACATTGAAGTTTGATTGTAACATGATAAAATGTCAAAAGTTCAAGGTGTGCAAGAACTTCCAAGGCCCTGTACATCACCACACACTGTCCTATTGAAGTATTTCAGGATTTTTCTCATTTAGATGTAATTTAAGCTAGGATATCTTCATATGTAAACATGCATATGCAAGGAAGTAATCATGCCATCATTTCACCACATCTCACTTTTGTGAACTTCACTGTGTGCTGTACTTTTCACCTCTGGACACTTGCTTATTATTTACGTTGTAAAATGTTAGATTTTCATTTGGGCTTCACATACTAACTGTTTCTCTCTTTTGTTTTTGTTTTTCTAGGTCAGTTTTCATGAAAGCTTTTGGCAATCAGAGCAGAATAAGAAGCTGGGAATTGTCTTTCCACAAAGTGTGGCTCACGCATAATTTCCCTCACTGCAGACACCGTGATGACCAGCAGCACACACACACAAACACACACACAGGTGAAAAGAACACTGTTTTCAGAATGCATAGTTATCCTGCTAATTGTCCCTTTCGCCGCCAACTTATAACAATAAAATTCCCGCAGTGAGTCACACATCCCTCTGTGTGCAAATGCTAAATTAGGACGATAATCCAGCTATATGTGCAGGGACGTCCTGAAACGCTCCCCTCCTTCTGAATCCTCCTTGCATGAAGACGTTCTTCCATTGGTAGCTCGTCGGTCGCATTGATCACTTTGCAAAAAAAGTGGGTTGAATGGTCTTAGCTGTACATCAGTGTACAAAAACATTCATGCATGCGTTTCAGCTGTATGTAGGCTTTACAAATTTGTATTTATAGATTCTAATGTATAATACTCTAATGACTTAAAGAGCGTTTTAAGAAAGATAAAGTTGTAAAATCACTTTATTGTAATGGTTTGGGTCATTTGCACAATGTTGGACATGAATGCCTGATTCATGCTGAACTTGACTGTGCTTAACCTTAGCGTTTTGTTTGTTTTGTTTTTTTTAATAATATTTCTTTTTTTTTTTATCTCATCACTTAATGTGAGAATACCACTCACTCTGCCAGTTAATTTCATGAATTAGCCAATAGCATCTAGGTTAGCAGACTGTCGCTCATTTCTCAGTGAACCTGCAATACAGCTCGTTTGATTTTTCTTATTGCCTTGACATTCCTTTAATTATCTATCTTTATCAACTGCTGTAAAACTGTGATTTAATGTGAGGAACCCTGTATGGTCTCCTCCTGACACCTGGTTGAAGAACAATATTAACCATATGAAAACGTCAATCATTACTGAAGGCTGATAATGATTGTACAGTACATACATTACTGAGGTTGTGATTTCAGGTAAATAAAATAATCTAGTATTTGATTTGTTGTCTTTTTATTTTTATGCCACCAATGCCATATTTTTAAGTTAAAAATGGATACATTTATTGTGGCACTTGTAACAGATGTGATAACTTCAATAAATTATTTTATTGACTTGTCAGAACTCACACTGAAACATACCGGAAGTACTGAACCTTTGATTTGTATACATTCATGATTTATAAAATGAGGTCACTGATGCTATTTCCAATCCTGCCATCAAAAACACTTAAATTGTATCAGCTTTGGTTGTGACTTACCAGCTCTGGTAGGTTTGATGTGAAATAAACGGTGAATATTTGAAGAGGGTAAATGAGAGGTCATCATTGGATAAGGACCTAAAACCAAATAAAAGAATGATCAGACAAAATAAAATTTCATGACAATCTCGTATCCAAAACTCGGAAAACATCTAAGTAAGTGAGCCTTAAAAAAAAGAGAGAACTTGAGATTTGAAAATGTGGAATGGTTGAAAAGCTCTCTGTGTGCTCCTACCCTGAGAAATGTCATTGGTGGACAATACAACAATGGGAATAACTTCAGCAGTCCTGGTAAGTTAAGGGGACACTGAAATGTGGAAAATTCTCCCCTTCTGACAAAACCATTCTACTCAGGAATGTATAACAAAATAATCATTAGTAGGACCTACGTCCTAATAATATGACAAAGTAATTTTGACTTTCTACAAAGTCATAAATTTGGAGGAAGGAATTCTGAAATGGCTTTTAACAAAACTGTTCAACCAATATTTACATGTAAATATCTCAAATTAGAACTGGGTGGCTAGTGAGTTCAAGTCTAAAATCATTTTTAATATTCAAAATAGGAATTTTAGAAATAATCCTGACACATTCAGTCATTTTATCTCAAAATTGAAATGTTTGCTTGGAGCCATTTTTCTTTTTTAAATCGAACAAAAATTTTGAATTATGAATTCTATTCTCATAATTAGGACTTTGAAAATCCGGACGAGGCATTTCAAATTTCCACACTGAAGACATTCACATGGAACAGAAAGAGTGTTGGGACAAATATTTCCCCACCAGGGGGCGCTGATAAGACAGGGTTCCAGCATCACCACTGGGATTAGTCGCACTCACTCAGCAGGCACAACTACAGTCTTTAAACTGTACCCAGAGGTAGTAAAATATATTAATGCAAATTAATATGTCAAAATTAACTTGGGAGGGCTGAGATTAAAAGCAGCCACGGGTTCAACCCCTTACTTCCCCTTTGATTTACGAATTGATATTGATATTAGAAAGTCTGCGAAAAATTCAGCACAATAACAAGCCTTATCTTTTCAAAGAAGTATCTCCAAAAAATAATGGAAGACATTTGAAGCAGTCAATTGAAGAGAGAGCCAGCTTTCCTGCTCTGTCCCTTTAACCAGTCGACTCACAGTTCTCCTGGTCCCTCCCATTCTTGCAGCCCCTCTGTCTTACTGGTCGGAGATGGGAGCGCACATAACAGCAGCAGCAGCACCACCATCACGTCGGAAGACACGGGATGAATCTAAGGAAGGGGACATGAAAACCAACAATACCAAGCAGGTGCGCTGTGGAAGATATGGGAAAAAGACATCAAGTTTTTCAGTGACGCTGTACCCAGCCGCTTCAATCGGTAATTAAACCTCTGCTGTTGTGGCCCCTCGCTTTTTTTTGCGCTTTTTTCTCCCCCCAAGCCATTCTCCCCCCTACACTGCTGGCACAAAGACGCTTATTCTAAGGAGCTGCACCTGGGATTACAGTCAGTCCGCAAGAGTGAACAGATCAGTTGCATCTAAAACGATGGAATGAGAAGCAGTGACAGTAAGTAATAGGATCAGGATTAAATCACTTTTCTTCTTTTTGTACCCCTGTAAATTCCCCTCTGATACCCCCCATCCGTCACCCAGCGAAGACATAATGTCATTGTCTCGAAAGTGAAATCGATTCACTCTTATTTTAAAACGTTGTTTTTGCCGGAATGATGCACAAGAAACTCTATTATGTCTATAGATTTTTATTCCCTTTTGATTCATTGCGCATTACCCGTTTTTTCCTCTGAATGAGCAGCCGGTTTCTCTTGTTCAGGATGCGACTGCGCAACCTTCGGCAAGTACCAGCAATTAGGCTGTGTGTTTGTGCACGAGTTTCCTAAAAGCTTACAAGAAACAGTTCACCCATTTTTTTTTTCTTTTTTAATTGGACGTCGCCATTGTTGTCTGTAAAAAGGAAAAAAAAAAGCAACTGTGGCGTTCTGGACTCAGAGGGGTCAAACGGTGCGCCCTTGGCATCACACCAACCCCCTCCTTGTGTCTGAACCAGGGTCCGTCACAGAAAATAAATCAAGCACAATATGGTGGAGCCCGTTGGATTCATAGAGGCTTGGAAGGCACAATTCCCTGATTCGGAGCCCCCCAAGATGGAGCTGCGGTCCATTGGAGGTATTGAGCAGGAGCTGGAGAAGTGCAAAGCGTCCATCAGACGCCTCGAACAGGAGGTGAACAAGGAGCGCTTCCGCATGATCTACCTGCAAACCCTCTTGGCTAAAGAGAGGAAGAGCTATGACAAACAGCGGTGGGGTTTCAGGAAGACACCATTGAATGAGGGGGTAGACCCTGCAGCCACCCAGGGTGCAGAGTCACCATCTCAGCAGCCCCACATGCAGGAGACTGGTGGAGTTGGAGGTGCTGGAGGATACGCTGTAGTCGATAGGAGTCGTTTTCAGCCACTTGGGGATGGTACTGGCAGGTCCAAACCTAGGCCCCCACCAGCCAGGAAGTCAGCTTCCCATGGAGATGGCTTGGAGTCAGCGTTTGACTCACCCCAACAAGCAGAGTCTATGTCCTGTGACAACCTCGATGGCCTCTCGCCGTCTAAGCAGAGGGGTGGCATCACCCTGTCCCCCCGCAGGCCCACACTTCCACCCCCAGACAAGGATCTGCCTTCTGACCCCAAAGATAAGCTTGGGATGGGACTTGGTGTAGCAGCTCTCAGGTCCAACTTTGAGAGGATCAAACGGGCCAACTCTCACTCTGCTGGAGATGTAGGTAAGGGTCAGGAAAAGCAACTACCACCACCACCACCACCGTTCTACACCAACATGGAATTCCATCATGAGAGGGGTTTGGTCAGGGTCAACGACCGGGATGTGTCGGATAAAATCAGCTCCCTGGGTACTCAGGCCATGCAGATGGAGCGAAAGAGATCTCTTCACTCCCTTCCAGGCAATCTGGCAACAGTGGCAGGTGAACTTCGTGCCAGGCCAGTGTATAGAGGACGGTCTACTGAGAGCACCTGCGGCTATGATGCAGAATACGAAGATGGGGAGCCCAACCAGCGACATTCAGGGAGGGCCAATGGGGGTAAACCTCCACCTCCGCCTTGGCAACCATCTGAGTTCCAAGCCTACTCCAGCGTCTATGTTGGTGGAGTGATGATGGGTGAAGGTGGCAGTGGAGATGGACGTGGAGGTGGCAGTGGAATCACAATGAGGGACCACAGCGGAGGTGATGATCACCTCCTGACCTGGCCACGCCGCTCCTACTCCCCAGGTAGCTTCGAGGATGCTGGAGGGGGTGGTGGCTACACACCAGACTGTAGCTCCAACGAGAACCTGACATCCAGTGAGGAGGACTTCTCCTCTGGCCAGTCCAGTCACGTCTCTCCGAGTCCCACCACAGCCTTCCGTCGTCCCTTCAGAGAGAAGAGCAGGTCGCCTTCCCAAAACTCCCAGAACTCCCAACACTCCTATGACAGCAGCAGCCCTCCTACGCCGCAGTCTCAGAAGCGTCACCACAGGCAGCAGGGAGGCCATGTGGTCATGTCTGAGGCCACTATTGTGAGTGTTCGCAAGACAGGTCAAATCTGGCCCCCTCCTGCCCACCATGACCTCCTGCCCCATGGTCGAACATCCCATGACAACAGTTTTCACGGAGACCACTTAGGTAAGTAAAGACGGCTATCTCTAATCTTTGTTATGCTGAAGTTAGTCATGCTTAAATAATCTTGGCACTAACTTTGCTTTGTATAATATAGCTTTCCTCTTAAAACCACATGTTGGATGAAAGCATTAGTGATTGATAATGTTAGTTGGACTGGTGTGTGCAGTCAAATATGCCAAAATGTGTGTCCTTTGGACGGCCTTGCGTGGGAGCCTGATGAAAGATCCACCTCTGCTCATTCTTGGAATGTCAGTCGGGTGGGTGAACAATGAATGTGGCCAGTCTGAGTTGAAACTAAAAGTCTAGTCTTTCTCAGGCCTCTGGCTCTTGTACGTAATTTAAATAGCAGGTGTCTTCCTGCCTACCTTTTCTTTTCTTTCTCATCCTCCAAAAAAAATAAAGAGATGCAAGATGACTTTTTCCTGAATTACAAACATAATGTCTTTACCAACATTTACAGTTACCACCATTCTTTAAATATGCTGTATACAAAAAAACAAGTCCTTTTTGTTTCGCAGCCTGACCTTATATTAGGCTGATATTTCCTGTTTTAGATCCGTTAGGATTACCTACATTTGTTTTATTTGTTAAATGGCAGAAAATTTGAGATGTTTTATTTATTTATTTTTTTTTGCAGATGATTATTATTACTTTCCTTAAAGTCCGAAACATACCTGGAAGTTTATTATGCCATTGGCTTTGTACTTTTTTGATCGCAAACTGTCCTATGGATTTACTTTAAGCCACCCTAATCACACTGCTTCCTCATGTGACATCATGGGAAAATCTAAATATATCAGTTTCAATATCGGGAGCAAAACTGTCTGGTTTATCTTTGAATGCAACTTTAAGATTTCTGAAGGTGACACATTTATCTGTTGAATAGATAAACAGCATGGGATTGTCCTGTCCTCATGTGGTTCAAAAAGGAGATGGTCCAGTGTCCTGGACTGGTTGGTGTGAAATGTGTCCATTAACCCCAAAACAAAAGCAAATCATGTCATGATTATGCTAGTGAAAGAGTGCCATTGTCTACAGTGAAACAAGTCCTTTCACAATGTGGGACGAAAAACCAGTCGGAGAGGAAGAAGCAATTACTCCAAAAGAAATATAAAATCCCAGATTACAGTTTGCAAAAGCACTCTGGAACAAAGAACATTTTGGAGACATTTCCTGTGGTTTGATGAAACAAACCTCAACCACACAGCCAAATGAGTTATGAAGAGGATTAAAGATAAGGCCTGCAAAACGGGCCTTATTCCATCAGGAGGAATGGGCCAAGCTTCCAAAATTTAAGAAAGTAATGGTACATTTTTTTTTTTTATTTCACTCATTATTCTTGTACTTAGTAAATAGAAATAGTTGTAGTTATCCTGACTAATCTAAACAGGTAAAGGTTAGTGTGATCTAAAGTCAGACAGGAATAGGACTGAAGGGTTTTGTCAATACAGCATATGTAAACATCTAGTTTTAGTGCCTTTATCTAGTAATCTGCCTGCACTCAGTTACTAACCTTGAGCTTTTGGAACAGCACAGCTACAAGGATATGGTGCTTAGAAACAAAGTCATGGACTATCTGGGTAACTGGGCTACCAGGACTTGGGTTTTCTATAATTTGCTCAGAAAATTTCCATTGTACAAGCCATGCCAGGTCGTAAGAGCTGAAAGCAAACACTGCTCGGGTGGCTCAAATATTTGGTATAATTTTAAAACTTGGAATGTTGTTTACTAAGGTGCGGTTAGTAGAAGCCATGCACATTTTGGTGAGTTGCCTGTCAGTGGGATTCGGCTGTGGAAGTGAGTAGTATTTTGAGTCGCTGGACTGGCGCCCTGTTTGACCAGACAGGCATCACATGCCTGCAACCAGGGTGAGCTGCAAAAGAAGGAAAGCATTGAAAGTAAAGATTGTCTTAAGCTGCTGCTTCACAAAGTTATTGCAATCATCACAAATGCCTTTTAAGCTGTTGCAACACAGGATTCAGTTCCCAACATGTTACTGTCACTCTTAATAGCATTAGCATCTGCAGTCCGCGTTTGCTCACAGGTCTCACTGCATCTATAATTCATTTATCTGAAAAGAATTGGGAACCCTGGTGGAATTAGCTAAAATGCCTTTCCAAACAGGATGCGATTATCAAAGCACCGCTGTTGCATTGAAAGCAAAAAACATCTTGCATCATGTCAATTAAAAGGCAAATCCCATCAATATTTTAGCACAACAGCAAAAGTCATTACACTCCACACAACACAATCAGGATTGTTTGAAGGTAGCTGCAAGCCCTGAAAGTCTGTCTCCAGCAAATGGCTGGCTAATTCTCCAGCTGCTGTGTTTAGGATTATCACAGCACTATCTGCCCTCTTTGTTTTAACATATTTTCCACAATGATGAGCCCGGTGGGACGTTTGACAAGCTGTAAGGCAAGGATGGAGATGGATTTTGGGCAGGAGAGGAGGAAGAGGAGGAGGAGGAGGAGAGCATGTGTTGCAGACAGTGATGCATTTAGTGAGATAATCATAAATTTGAGCTCAAGATGTAAAAATATTTAACACCCTGCAGACTGGTCATGTTTTCTACTCGGATTAAGCAGACGTGAGACAGAGCAAGCTGGATGACCGCAATAAAAGCTGCACAATTTGATGTGTATTTTTATGTTTTCAGATAATGTTGATAATACAGAAAGAAGAGTGAAGAGAGTGTATGTTTTGTGGGGAGTGGATGATGCTAATAAAGAGTGGGACAGTGCTGTGAGGAAGACTGAGGGAGGCAGAGTGCAAGGCAAAGCTGTCGTTTCTCGCTTCAGCGGTCCGGGATGTGGGGTGCTGCAGAGAGGCGCAGATGGGAAGAACACCCCCGTTGTGTAACAGAAACACACAAACTCAGGCTCAGGCACACACAAAGTTACACATTCTCGATATTTCATACCTCTCAAGACTACTTTGGCTTCAGAGGATGGCATACACGGAGCATAAGATCACTTTTTGATGGTCCATCCTCTCATCATCCCAGCAATGAGTGCTTTATGTGGGTGATGCTTCATTGCAAATAGAATGTGGTTTTAAGGATGAAGCAATTAGAAGTAGATCTGTCAGATTTGCTGTTTCATATGTTGAAATGATGAAAAAAAAGTTTAAATGATTAGGGAAAGAAAAGTCAAAATGATGTGGAAAAAGAATATCAACTGCCAAAATGAAATTATCGCAAAAACGTGAGACAATCATGAATTTTGTGCGTCTGTTGGTCTATTAGAAAAGGCTTAGATAAAAAAAAAGGCTTCTCTTTGACAAACATTAATGTGTGCCTAGTGCGTGTAGAGGCACATGCAAGTTTCATGAACTTCCATGAAAAGAAAATGTGTTTTAGCAATTTGCCTCATCTTTGAGATGTCTTTTTCAATTTATTCTGATATTTGGACTTAAATCTAAAAGCAGAATATACATTTTCTCACCATCACGACTTTAATCTTAAAATACAATTTATAAAATGGTTAGACCGCAGTCTACAGGATATTTTATTCATTTTGTTAGAGATATGCCCAATGGTGGAAAACGTAAAGAAATTTAGAGTAACCAGTACTACGTTCAGTAATGGTTTTAAAGTTAACTTCTTAATTAAGCAGAATACCCTGTGTTTTGTTGCCTTCCCCTTTATAAAGTAACTTTGATCCACGCAAAGTGATGTTTGCTAATTGATTAATGGTGTTATCTTCAGCTGACTGTTGTCTGCTGATTCACAAAATAACTCTGGTTGCCAAGCAGTAGGGGTAGCTGTTTTTATGAGTTTTATGAGGCTGCTCTTTGTTACCAGACAGATGTCTAAACACCCACTCATCCTTTTTCTCAAGCAATTAAGTGTAAGAGTTTTTAATCTTCCCCCTTTATCTTTCATAACGTCACCTTCCTAAAATAATAGCCGAAGTAATATTTGGCCAAAAGTGATTTTTTTTTTTCCCCCGAATGATCTTTTGGCAATAAAAAGTATATATATATATTTTTTTTTTCTTTCAAAAATTGCTTTTGAAAAAAATGGCGCAGTCCATTATTTTAGGAATGTGAGACTTCTTTCTCTTTCAAGTTGGGAGTGTGGGTGAGCTAACTACACTCTATGTCTCTGGTATTTTACAAAAATTAGGTTTAAGTCATAGATTTGTTAGTAGATGCAGTTTTGAAGTATGAGCTAAAGACAATAGCATCCATTGCAGATTAAATCTGATTTCACTGTCCGTGTCATCCTGTGTTTATAAATGCATTCCTAATTTGATTTTAATTATTTTACAGATAATATCTCTTGTGAGCTACATTGAGTTGTTTTGTTTTTCTTAGATGAATGAGCTCTGTGCATTTAAACTTTTATGTCTTAAAAATGTGATTCAACATTTCCATCTGTGTTGGAGCACAGGGAGGAGGCAGAAGAGGGAAAGGAAAGCTTTACAGTCAGTCTGGTGTGGCACAATGACCCCTTTTCACACGGCCGGGGGAGTGACTACGCCTCTTAAAAAGACTCGTTCAGTGTTTGCAGTTGAGTGAACTTGGCAGTAAGAGCAGACACACAGTAGCTACAGGCTCAAAGTTAGGCTCAAAGAAGTAAGATGGGAAGAGAAGGAGATTAGATGGAGTTAGAGGAGGGCAGCATGTTGGACTTTCTTTGCCAGGTGGTGTTCAGGTCAGCTCACCGTGGCTGATGCAGCCTGCTCAGGCAACTGAAAACTGTCCCTCTGACATTATATCAGGAGGCTGGTATAGGAACATTTGAACGGTTCACAAGTTATTTGTTCATATGAAAATCCTTTTTATTTAAAATTGGATCATATTCTTTGAGTTGGACTGTACTCTTAAGGTCCCAACTTGAAAAGTCTTTAAATGTTATGGACTTTAATGTTGACACTTTTCAAGTCTTATTTTTTTGTGAAAAAAAATAAATAAAATTATATATATATAAAATCTGGAAACTGTTTGCAGTTCCCAACTTTTTTTTCCATTTCATTATCTAAACAATATCAAAATTATTTTCTGAAAAATAAGCACCTTTTTACAATTATCTATGTAAAATATGTTTTTGGCTCATTGCATCTTGATATCTACATAAGTTATTGACCCTCTTGGTTCTATAGCTACAGAACCTATTGATAATGTACACATTCAGTATAAAACATGTTTTTAAATTGTGACCTCATTTTAGGGCTGGGGGATATGAGGAAAATCTAATATTGTGATATATTTTTGCTATATCACGATAGACAATATATATCACGGTATTCTTAACTGAGCTCCAATGTTATTTTAAACTTGCAACATGATGTCACCCACGCAAGTTCCTGCCCCCATTTCCCTGCTAGATTTAAATGTAAGCTAATATAAAAAGGGATGCAGTATTTTGTTATGAACTGTCTACACTACGACTAGATAACAAGGTGAGAAATAAGTTTTAACTAAGAAAAAATTAGCGAGGGAGAGGGAAGTAGGTCAGTTATGCTTGACTTTGACAAACTTAACATATAGATGTGCTGTGGAATAAGGTGTGTTTTGGTTCAACTTAAAAATAAAAAGGCGCCCTACACACAAACTGACAGGTCATCAGTAAATTAGCTAATTTAAATTGGCTAATCAGCCACCGCTGTGTTAGCGTGGCTAATAGCAGCGGTGGCTAATTTACCACAGCGATCACTCATTAATAATCGCAAAATACACATCAAGCCTAAAAACCTAAAACTGTAAGGAACTGAATGGTAGGTTAATGCTTGAGTGTCTTTGGTGCTGAATCCTGACACATAAAGTTGCGTTGTTGTCAGTTGCTATGGCAACGAGTCTGCGTGTATCGTAAAGCAGACAGAGAAAAAAAGAATGAGTAGTTTTGAGTTATTTTTCCCATTGCATAGCATTAAATGAATCCTACCTACGTCTCCAGGTTTCACTTTAACGGACTAGTTCTACCGCGGCAACGGGGCTATGAACGGTGTGACGTCAACGCAACAACTGTTTGTAAAAGAGTAGTCTGATTAGGGGGGGATACATTTGTCGTACAGCCTTTTGTGGCAATAGTTTTATAACATGTTTTGCAAATTACCTCATTTTGTTCGATGTCCTCCATATAAAATCCAAACTACTGCCAATTTATTGATCCGTTGCCGTTTCTCTTCGGAACTAGACTAGTTCATCTGATTCTTCAGTTACCGTCTCATTCACGGCTCGCCTCAAACTCTCGCTGTCACCATGTTTGTTTTTCTCCGCGCAGCATGATAGGAAATTTTCAGGTTGGGAGGGACTAGTGATGCATTCATAGGGTGTCGGATAAACCATACTCACAGTGAATTTGACGGCGAAAGTTTATTATTTGAACAACAATTTATACTTGGTAGTTGCAATATAGCCATTTTAACTATCGTAAATTGAAATTATCGCGGTACATCGAATATACTCGATATATCGCCCAGCCCTACCTTAACTTACTGTATATTTTCAAACCCATGACAAAAATTGAAAACTCACAGCATAAAGCAGAGACAATGCTACATGTTTTCTGCTGTATTTGCTCAGTTTCATGAATATTCCTGTAACAGTGATGGATATAGTTTCCTTGTATAAAGGTTCTTGCATTTCTGATTATATTTATTTACTTAAAACCGTTCTGCAGTCCTAATAATGGCCAACACAAAACACAAAAAATAAAACAATTGGAAGATTTTGCTTTGTTTTTCTGTTTGTTTTTATAATGTAGCATGAAGTCTGTCAGTCGGCATTGGTTCCATGTTTTAGCAGCAGAAGCTCAGCCTGGCACCATGGTTGGTGTGGAGTTGCCGGCTTGGCAGTGGAGCAGCTCTCCAGTGAGAGTCAAACTTATTGGCTTGGTTTTTGGGTCTGGAGCTCTTTACCACTGACGCTTGTTAAATTAAATGTCTTATAAAATGCCTATGTGTCTGAAAAATGTTGGAGATATCTCTATTACTTTTTTCAGTAAGAAGAAGCTGATGTGTTGATGGGACACTCCCAACAAATGCACACCAAAACACAATCTTGAAAGAGTAATCAATCCTCTTTTCTTGTGTTCACTTCTTTTTTTATGAGCTTGTTTATTTCCTTTGCCAAGCAGCCAGCCAGAATCTTTCCTCTGTAACCAACGAGGCTTGTAAAGAGACGGGGGGGAAAAAAACTTGGAAAACCCTTAACATAAATTCTGGTGGCTTTTTTTTTTATTTTCTCTTTTTTGTAATGACCATTGCTTTTGAATAGCAGCCATCTTGGCTCTTTAGCTTGGCTTATGTTATTTCATTCACAGTCATCTTGACTGGCTGCAACACGGGGAAGTTATGCTGCTATTGCTGTACAATTCAGGGTTTCAGTCTCAGTGGTGAAGAAGCTGACTGGTGTGTGTTCTCTGAATTTAAACCCATTCTACGTTGATGAGGGATGTTGACTCCAATCAGTTGTTTCACTGACAAGTTTACTATGAGGGTTGACATGAGAAACAAGCACTTTTTGGTTTTAGGTTGAGACTAATTCTGTTTCTAACATATTTACATGCCAGTCTTCATTTAATCACTACAATAAAGGCTTTGCAACTTTTTTTTCCACTTCTGAAAGATTTTTACCAAGTCTAAGGAGATTCAAATATGAGCTTGAGTTTTTTCCACTGTACTTTTAAAAATACAGTGTTCTGTGTGGCTACTTAGAAATATTAAATGTACCTTTTGAAACTAACAGCCTATAAGCAGCTAGTTGACATAGTTTTTTCTGTATTTTTTTATACTTTTGATCTGATGTAATGTCCTAATCTTAAATGCCAGCCTTTTTAAAGGCAAAAAGAACAGGTATGAAATGAGACATTTTATGTTGTTTGTCTGACGGTTACCAAAGGTTTAACATTTATTTACTGAATTGAAATATGGTTATACAATTCTAAGAAATTTCAACCAGCAAATCAAAATCAAACTAAATAGCAATAGAGTGTAATCACTTTATCCATAATCCATCAAAAAATTAATTTACTGAGAGAATTAAACTTGTATGCTATAGAATTTTTTTTTTATGGATACAAAACTATGGAGGAG
>NW_015115834.1:0-764 GCF_001443285.1 Poecilia latipinna
AAGATAAAAGCGGTTGGGGGTGGAGTCTATCTGTGGGAGGAGGGGTTGCATTGGTTTAACTGGGTCAAAAGTCACAAAGAGGGCCTGACCCCTTATTAACCATTTGATATAAAAGAGAATGTTCCAGAATGCTGCCTGCTTTACATTGATAAGAACTTAATTTATTGTGATGCAAGAGAGAATGTTCCAGAATGAGAAGGTTCCAGAATGTTGTCTGTTTTATTATTGATAAGAACTTAATTTAATGTGATGCATGAGAGAATGTTCCAGAATGCTGCCTGCTTTACATTGATAAGAACTTGATTTAATATGATGCAAGAGAGAGAGAGAATGTTCCAGAACACAGTCTGTATTATTTTGATAAGAAATTAAATTTATATGTTGAAAGAGGATCCTTGACCCTTATTCTCTGTGTGAGGAGGAGTTGCATTGGTATAACTGGGTCAAAAGTCACAAAGAGGGCCTCACCCCTTATTAACCATTTGATATAAAAGAGAATGTTCCAGAACATTGTCTGTTTTACATTGATATCAACTTGATTTATATGATGCAAAAGAGAATGTTCCAGAATGCTGCCTGCTTTACATTGATAAGAACTTAATTTATTGTGATGCAAGAGAGAATGTTCCAGAATGAGAAGGTTCCAGAATGTTGTCTGTTTTATTATTGATAAGAACTTAATTTAATGTGATGCATGAGAGAATGTTCCAGAATGAGAAGGTTCCAGAATGTTGTCTGTTTTATTATTGATAAGAACTTAATTT
>NW_015115834.1:7235-9223 GCF_001443285.1 Poecilia latipinna
GTACAGACAGGAGGACCTGCTCCCATAGAATGGCAGCCAGTGCAGTTAGAGAGGTTGATCAGTCCAGGTGAGGCTCAGCTTCCTGCTGCCTCACCTGCTTCGCTTCTGAGTATTTGAATGAGAAAATGCGAAAATTCAGCGGAAAATTCATCAGAATTGGTTAAGCCAAGTAAAAAATAGATACTTTATAGTACAAAGCACAGGGTGAAAATAGCAATATAAATGGTTTTATTATTATTTTTCCATGATGATGCCTCCCCTGACCGCACGTCATTGGTTAGCACAGAGAATCCATGAGGTTCGGTGGAGCCGTCGGTTCAGTCCTCATGTTCAGCTTCTCTGTTTCGTTCCAACCTTACAAAATGAAACGAGGGTCCAGATTTCAGCTGCAGGCAAATCTGATGACTGGTCCAAATGTAACCCAGACCTGGTTCGGCTGGTTCTGGTTCTGTCCAGCTGTGCGTCATCAGATCACCATCCAACAATATGAGGTTTAAGAAGAGAAGGCTTTAATGTTGAGCCTTGTGGAACACCGTAGTTCAGACCAGGTTCTGTTGCTGAGTGGACAGTTCGGTCCAGTGAGAGCAGAACTGTGGTTCTGTTCTGACCCATGTTCCATCTGAGCTGCAGCATCTGAACTCAGTTTCTGTAAAATCCTCCTGGGTTTATCAGGAGATGCTGAGGCGTTCCCTCAACACAAACTTTTATTTCTATGTAAAATATTTTCCAGGTTTTTGTTTCCAGCTTCTCTGGGATTCATCCAGTAGTTATTTGAAATATTTGGAATCTTCTATGTTCACCAGTGTATGTGTGAGAAGCAGGAGCCTTGAGCTGAACATGGTGTCTGTCCCTCTGCTGGTCTCTTCCTGTTTCCCCGAAGGAAGCAGTTCGTATGACATCAGAGCCGATGACTTCAGCAGATAAAGACGTCACACAAACAAGTGCTTGGTACAGTGAATAGAGCTGCAGCAGCGCATCAATCCCGCCGGAGGCTGCAGCTCTTTACGAAGTGATGAACTGAACCGGTGGATTTCTGCACACTGAAGGAAACCAGGCTGCAGCCAATCAGACGACAGAGTCAGCTTTTCACTGGCGGCCGGCGACCCGAACCGAGAGGAGGAGACCGACCGCCATGTGAAGGTTCCTTCAGGATGAGCGGCCCGGCGGCATGGGCGGGCATTGGGGGGCCCACAGAGTCCACCGTGCCCCCCCTGGACAGGAAGCTGTTTGTTGTTTTTACCTTAGAATGGCCAACTCTGTAATCCCTGTCAGTTNTCTGGAGCCGGGGCTGAGGATTGTGTGTGTGTGTGTGTGTGTGTGTGTGTGTGTGTGTTTTGCAGAGTGAATGGATGTTTCTTCAGGGCAGAGTGGTTTCTCTCTCCTCACCAGCTGTGATTGGTTTTTCTTCCTCTGCCTTGATCATCATGAGGACTCGACTGAAACACGCAGCAGCCGCAGCACACACACACACTCTGATCACTCTACACACACTTCACTCACATCTGTCTCTCTGCTGTTCATCCATTGGTTCTCTCTGACCTTTGACCTGTTGGGTCCTGCTGTGGAACATGGCGGTCCGTCTGATGTCCAGAACCTGGACAGGAACTTGGGTCATGTGACCTGGAGCATCTTTCATCAGGCTCATAACATTAAAACAATATTAAATGTTGGAAATAACTGAGAAAAGTCAATTTGTCTAAATATTAACTTTTACAGTCTGAAAACCAGGAGAAGCAGCTAAACTGTCCCTCCTGATGGTCTACTCAAAGTCTTCTGACTAGTGAAGTGCTACTCAGAGTGGAGCAACTGGTTAGAGCGACGAAGCAACAAAGTGATATTACCAGGAATGGACAAAAGATGATTGGACCAGAAATGCTGGAGTTGTTCTTCATATTTCAGAAAGACAGCTAACGGCTAACAGAGAATGGCTAACAGCTAGCAGCTAAAGGCAAACAGTTAAAAGCTAATGGCTAAAACCTAACAGTTAA
>NW_015115834.1:14048-16231 GCF_001443285.1 Poecilia latipinna
GTGGAGGTCGGATGGAGGTCGGCTGGAGGTCAGATGGAGGTCGGCTGGAGGTCAGGTGGAGGTCAGATGGAGGTCGGGTGGAAGTCGGCTGGAGGTCAGGTGGAGGTCAGCTGGAGGTCAGGTGGAGGTCAGGTGGAGGTCAGACGCTGATCCACTGCGCTGCAGCGTCTCAGAGCTGCAGGTTGCATCCCCTCACAGGAAATCAGAACGTCAGTCGCAGCAGCAACTTTTCGCTCAGCGGGTCACAGAATAAAATGATGGAATATTTCAGACGTAAATTTGCTTTGGGAACAAAACTCAGTCTGTTAGTTCAGCTAATCTTTAGGTAAATGATAAAAATGAATCAAAAATTAAAAGCCCATTTCTTTGTGTTATAAACGTGACAAGTAGAATATTCTGTGATGTATTTTCTGATTAAAGTTTGGAGATTAATGCTGTAATCCATTCAGATTAGCTGCTAATCCCTTCATTTCTCAGGAAACTTCACCACTTTGTTTAATGTTTTTAGCTTTCAATCAGAATTCGCTGCTCAGACTTCTGATTGGTCCAAACATGGTTTGTAAATCATCAGAAAAGTTAAAGCATTTCCCTGGAATGAATCCATATTCATCACATCCTCTTCCTCTCTGAGCCGCTTCAGGGCTCCCTCACTTCTATGCAAATAAGTTGCTTGTGGCCACGCCCCCAACCTGACTGCTACACTTTCTGCCCCAAACAGAAGCACAGCAGTGACCTCTGACCCGGAGCCTGATCTGGACGCAGCGGTGGCTTCTGGACGGTGAGTCAGCAGCTAGACTGGATTTCTCCAGCAGCCATTGGACAGCTTATTCAACCAGCTGACCAATCATGCTTCAGCTGCAGTTGCTAGGTAACGGGGCAGTGCCCACTGATTGTGACATTGGAATGGAGAGGCTCCTTTTCCAGAAAACCTTCCTGGAACTTCCTGGACTTTTTGGTTGTTGGGAAGTCGGAGCGAAGATGTGGCTGAAGATGATGCTAAGATCCTACTTAACATCTTCAGGTCATATGATGCGTTTAGGAGCCATCACAGCTTCTACTGTAACACACCCTGAACCCCAAGCCTGACCTTTGACCTAACCCAACCCTGATCTGCTTCTATGAAAACAGTTGGCTTGTTTTTTGCTTCCAAGGTCTGTGGGGAAGTCAGCAGTCTGATTCCTGAAAGCTCCAATTAAAGAGAAGGTAGCAGAGCTCAGAGCTGGTTGACCTTTGGCCTTTTTATTCTTGCACCAGCTTGATTGCTGCAGAGTTTATTTCACAGAGGATGATGGGAAATGAAACATTCAGAATCTGACCAATCAAAAAAAACGACCAAGGAACAAAGAAAACTCAAACTGGAAAAAATAAACGCCAGTTTTCTAGAACGATGCGCTAAATAAAAGTTGCTAAACTTCCAGGTCATGAAGAAAACCGAGTCATTTGAAATCTGAGATGATGTTTTTACTGTTAGCTGATCGTCGGCCCTCATGAACCTTTATGGCAGTAAGATTCCAATAACACTCCTTTTATAAGAACTACTTCTCAACACACAACTTTTAAACCCAATTAGACATTGGTGGTGTTACAAAACCGACTTCTTAAATTGTAGCCCAGTTATAAAATAGTTTGGTTCGTCCAGAGTCAGCAGTTTTTACCTTTAGCTGCAGCAGCATGATGAACGTCTGCAGCAGACAAACTGAAAGTCACCATAGATTCCAGATGGTCTTGTTAGGAGGGTCACATGTGTAATGGGCAGCCAAGCGTTAAAGATGCCAAGTGACATTTAGGAGGCAACTTGGCAACAAGGGCTTCTTCATCTGCAGCATCAGAGACTCTTAGAGGGGATAATGGATGGCTGGGAGAGCAAAGATGAATAAATCACAGAGTGGACACAGGCTGAAGAGGAGATGGAGGGAGGGACAAGATGTAGGCGGAGCTTGAGCAGAAACAACTTTATTGGACGGAATAACTCACGGCTTAATCTGCCTGAGACAGAAAGGCAACGAGAACCTGTCCAGAACCAGTCAGAGGCGTTTCTAGGAAACAAAGCAGCCAAATTATTAACCGCTAAGCCAAGAACACATAACATCTGTAGTTACATCTTAACCAAGACTCTGCACTAGAGGTGTGCCGATCGATCGGTCACCGATCATAATCGGGCCGATTTCCGTGAAAAAGTGCAT
>NW_015115834.1:20433-26145 GCF_001443285.1 Poecilia latipinna
TGATAAAAAAATAAATAAATAATAATGTGATCGGTATTGGTGATCGGCAGGAAAAAACCTGATCGGCACATCTCTACTCTGCACTGATACCGACAACAACCAATCAACGGCTCCTTTGTCTGACGCTCTTGAAGTAAATCTGAACAAACGAGACGGTGAGCTATTAGACCGAAATGTTGCCTTAGAACAGAACCAGGCAGATCCATCTGCTGTCCGTCCCAACTGGTTCAAGCTTGAAGACGTCAAACCTTGGTTCTCTGATGAAATAAATACAAATAAATGCATGACTTTTCCTGACGGGATGATGATACATTTTTTGAGGTGCTTCGTGTACTCACATGGTTTCTAGCTATTTGATGTTGGGTCAAAGGGCAAATGTTCAGGAACAAACCCAAGATATCCTCTCCACAGAGGTGGAGCTTGTTCTGCAAATAGGAAGACAAGAAGTCTGAGTCTTCCCCTCCGTCGTCTTCCTCTCTGTCATCTTCCTCTCCGTCGTCTTCCCCCTAACCCTTCAGGGATCACACCCTGAGGTAAACACCTGGTCAGAACCAAAGTCACAATCTGGGTGGAGTCACCATTCAAAGTATCAAAGTGCTGAAAACAGAGCAGTCCAGAGTCTGGATGTTTTCTGCCCCAAGGGGCGGCCAAGCTTCAACGCTGGAGGTTTATTGTTGGGAAACTCTCTTCATATTTCCAACCAACCCAGCAGCATCTGTAGTCTAACTTTTACAGTTCTTGCTTCCAATTAATCACATTTTTCTCCTGAAGTCTTCTAAGAAACTCTTGGAGACAGTAAACAGCTTTGCTTTGATAGAAAATCCAGCCAGTGGCTTCATGTGTTTCTCTTCTTTCCTGATTTGTTCTTCATTGACATTCATCTGCTCCAGAGTGACACCCAGTGGTCAAACAGAGCTATGAAGTGATTAAACAGAAGAGTGTTGAACGCACGCCAACCTTTAAATGAAACGACTTCAGATGAGTAAACATTTTTTCTAGAGAATATTTTAAGAAGCTTCACTTCTAATTAGGGTGAATATTTATCACACACTGTGTGTTTAATTTGCTGCTAAGTTATGTGGGTAACTAACACAACCCTGCTGTCAGACGCTTTCTTGTGCTTTGACTTTAACAGACAGGCCTTCAGCGCTGAGATGAATGAGAGGGCAGATTGTGTTGAAGCTGATGAAGTGTCCTGATGCTCATTAGACGCTGGGCGATAAGCTGATGGATGCTGCTCACTTTTTAGGCGGTGCTCTTGTAATGATGAATGCGCTTGTGTTAAAAGGCAGCTCATCTCCATCCTTTCTGCTATCCTTTTCCTTTCAGTGTTTATTGAATTATTTGATTTAATAAAGAAAGCCTCGTTAAAGCCAAGGAGCAGAGCAGTAAGTGTGATTAATGCTCCAGCCATTAATAATGAGCTGATCTGGGTAAAACCTGCTCAGGTAAGGCAGCATTTTAACAAATGAAAGTCATCACCCAGACTTGTTTGGTCATTTATCAAAGTATGGAAATGAGAGGAAAGTTTCCGGGTCGGACCAATGAACCCCTGCTGGTGGGATCCAGTTAAACCTGGAGCCTCCAGATCTCCATTTAATTCAGACTGACTTACTGGAACCCAAGTCACGTTTTAATTTAAATTAAATTTACTGAAAGAATCATTTTCCAGGATTGAAGCTTGCGGTCATGGCGTGGCACTAGCTTCATTTCTGGAAACGTTTTCTTTCTCGATTCATGCCAACATTAGAAGGTGCTATCTGAAGATTTGCAATGTGTTTTATTTCTCACCTTCCATCATCTTACTTTTTGTTTTGTTGCTTTATTCAGTTAATTTTTCTTACTAATTTACTGGGAAAACATGTTTCTCCTTCAGTTGGGCTTTATTTGCTTTTTCTACAAATCTGATGCTTGTTTGCTAATTTCTCAACCAGCCGTCTCTCAGCCCTGAACCTTTGAATCGTAGAGAAAAGGGAGGAACTTGAGGCTCAACGTTTGTTGTGGCAGCTGTGAAATATGGCCAAAAACCTGGTGGCTTAAATCCTGGCTTATCTCAGTAAACTGCTGCAGTCTCTGCTTTAGAGAGGCTGGAAGACTGTTTGGCCACAATACTGGTTTGAAATGGCATGTTCATATTCTCAGCAGATTGTGGTAAGATTCATCGCTCACATCCAGAGAAGACCAGGACAGTACATAGAGGAAAACAAGCTGTTTGTCAGAAAACAGAGCCCATTAATCAGAATCCAGAGTTTTGCGGGTCGTGTGAGAGAGCAGAGGTCCGGTTAGAAGAGGTGGCAGGGAAGGAGAAACCCAGCTGCTGGTTCCAGGAGCCTTGAGAGGTTCTGGATGAGATCCAGGGCAGCCTGGCAGGTGATGAGGCAACAGGTGAGCTCTTCCATGAAATAGACTGGATCCGTTGTAGGAAACACCGATGGAGGCAGAGAGGAAACAGGAAGCTGGTGACGAAACAGGAAATGATCCCAGAGGCTAAACGCTAACATTTAGATTGGGCTTTAGTTGAAGACTGGTGGGGATTTTATTTCAGGTTAATATCTCATAACTCTTAATGTCTTCAATGTTAATCACAGCATGGGCCGGTCTGAACCAGCACACACTGAGGCAGGTTCTTCTCTGGAGAAAAACGCTCCAGTGGTTCTGGACTCAACACTGAGGAGGGTTCCAGGTTTTTCCTCTTTTTGTTCCTATGAAACTCAAACCGTCAGCCTTCTGGCAGAGCTTTACTCTGATCTGTTCGACATTTTAGACCATGCATAGCTTAAGCTAGCCTGACAGTGATTTTACCCCAACAGTGGATGGAGATGTGGTTTTTTTCTCCAGAACCATCTGGGCCCGTGATCCAGATCACTTTACTGTCCAAAGATGTGGACGAACTAGGACTTTTCTAAGACCTACTGCTATGTCCTTATTGGGCATAAACCAGTAAAACCAGAATAAAGCTGGTTCTGGACCTAGAACCAGGGAGAACCCTAAACTAGGTTTCCTGTCTAAAGTCCGATTGACCGTGAAACCAGGAAGTCATTTCAGTTCCTGCGGCTGAATCACAGAACGTCACAAATCATTTCCAGTGACTGTTTGTTGCTCGTTTGCTGTTCCCAACACCACCAGTGATTATGTTGCCATCAACTCAAACACTGAGCTGCGTCGGCGCCGAGATGTTCCAGACCATAAAGTTGACCATCAAATGTCAGAACAAACAGACTTTAAATCAGAGCAAAGTTAGTTTAGTGATTGAAATTATTAGAAAATAAGATTAAAAGAAACTAAAATATAATAGAAAATAAATGTAAAGAACAAATCTACTGGTGATGAACTACTGAGAAAGTTGATTACACTTTTTTATGGAAACATTTTTATTCTCTGCAATGTTCACTTTCAACAAAACATCAAACTAACATTTCTTATTTCTGTGGCTTCGACCAGGACTGAAGTGATGATGATGATGATGAAGGGTCATTTATTATGTTTCTGAAAATCTGCAGCAAAGTAACACAAAAACCAGCAGGATTTGTACAGAGGGAGGAATAAATGCAGGCGATATCTGTGGGTGAAGCGTGGTTATTATTAGGTTATCATGTCATAGAGTGAGAGAAGCAGCGATTGATTCCCAGCTGGCAAGAACAAGCAGCCTCTGAGATGATGCTCAGATTAGGCCAAGCAGCAAGATTAGTTCATCAATAACGCAAATGAAAAACAATCTCTCTTTATCTCCTCAGCTCTGCGTCTCTTTGCAAGAATCCTTTAACCCCAGCTCAATTTCTGCTTCTGTGAAAATTGCTCTTTGGTGAATAAATCAATGAAGTGTCACCTGGCCTCTGATGCTGCTTTTCTGCTTCTGGGCTGCAGACATGTTTCTAAAAACCTCAGGATGTATATTACATGTTCAATCAATCAATCAATCATTATTGCCATTGATGTGGTAACAGAAATATTATGCAGTTATTAAAACTGTTTAATAATCTTGTTTTTTCTTGACAGGAGAAATGATTCCATGAAGAACTCAACGCTTCACCAGCAGGGCGGGAAGAAACCTGAAGCGATCGCTCCACACTAAAACATGCAGGAAATATTCTCAACCGAGATCATAAAGACATCAACAATGCTGGAGCTTTGACTGAACCACCTGAACTCAAACCCACCTGCAATAAATTTACCAACTTCTTTGCAGAGAAAAAAAAATGGAGCGTTATCTGAACCCAAACGATGAACCCATGCAGCTCCTCTTCCTGCTGTCTGGACATCGACCCACACCTCTCCTTCAGACCGTCCAGCCTTCATCCATCGGATCTGAATAATAAACTCGTGGCTCTCATCAGGTGAACCAGCAGATATCAAACCTCTGATAAAAACAAATCCCTGCTGCTGACCTCTGACCTCCCCTTCATCAGCATCGTTACTGGAAAATCTGTTTCAGCAGTTAAGCAGCCGCTTTCAGTCTGGTTTCCATGGTTACCACAGCACCGAGACCGGCCTAGTCAAAGTGTTCAACGACATCCATATAAACACAGACGGTGGAAGAACCACAGAGCTGGTTCTGGTTCTGTTGGACCTCAGTGTTGATCATGTTACTGAACCGACTGGAGAACTGGGTTGGACTCTCTGGTCCAGAACTCAACTGGTTCCAGTCTGACAGAACAGCGATTTCACTGTGTCAGTCCTGGAGCTCCTGCTGTCTACAGCGGCCTCATAGCTCAGGGTCGGGCCAGAAGCTTCCAGCTGAAGGACACCTGACCTCTGACACGTTATGACATCATTAGCATGAGAGCAGATCCTCCGTTTCCCCACAGAGGTGAAGCAGCAGCTGGCCTGCTGTTGGCCGGGCGGACTGAGGCCGAAGACCTGCGTCTGGTAGATCAGCAACAATCAGGAAGATTTCTGAGTCCATAAACAATAAACAAGACTGTAATTATTATAATCAGTTAGTCTGCATGAGTTTGAGAGCTGTTTCAGCTCCATCCACAGAGCTAATCCATCGCTGACTGTAGAACATGGGAACGATCCAGAACCCTCTTCAGGAGCTTGTTTACACTGGATCCATTTCATGCAGCTCTCTTCATGACCTCTGACCTGTTTGTTTTGGTTGAACTCCTTGACCTTTGCTAGTATCGGATGAGCCTCACAGTTTCTGCAGATTCCCTAATAAAAGTCGAGTTTTAATCCATTCATATTGCAGAGTCTGGTTCAGATCGCGCCACGTTGCTCTTCAGACCACATGAAGTAACGGAGGGTTGGGGCCGAGCTGCGCAGCTCGCAGTGGAAAACTGAAGAAGAGCTTACCTGGACAGGTAAACTCGAGTCCGGCTCAGGGAATTATTTATTTATTGACATTTAAAATAATAAATTATTATCCTCTTATGTGAACTAATAGACTTATTGTTGAAAACTAAAATGAACTTAAAATTAGATGAAAGCTTTAATGGATGGATGCCTGTAGTAATTTCTATCACAAACGTCAGACAAACTGTTCTCTGCAGGATCAGACGCTTGTTTTTCTTGTCATGATGTAAAGAACATGAGACAAGTTGTTTCATATTCACAGTCCAGCGCAGAAGCTAACAGCGTCTCCTGCAGATTCTAACAGTTTCTGACCTGTAGCTGTCAGATTATAAAACCTGCACTGATGCACCAACATTTTCATTTCAAAGCTTGAGCAGGAGAATAAAGTGTTCAGATGTAAATGTGGCGTCAGACAGA
>NW_015115834.1:28648-30942 GCF_001443285.1 Poecilia latipinna
AAATAAATAAATAGGAAAATAAATAGGGAATTAATTGAAATAGCCTTTTCATAAAAATAATAGGAAATTAGATAAATAGGAAATAAATAAATAGGAAAATAAATAGGGAATTAATTGAAATAGCCTTTTCATAAAAATAATAGTAAATTAGATAAATAGGAAATAAATAAATAGGAAAATAAATAGGGAATTAATCGATCTTAAAATTGTTATTCTCTTATTCTGAAGGGTCGCATTTATGTGTAACCCACGTGACTAGCTTCAGCCAATCGGGTTACTACGTTCTCTGACATGAGAGAAAGCAAGCAGAGAGCGTAAAGCAAGCAGAGAGCGCATAAGCAAACGGGATTGTGCTGAAAAGAAAAGACAGATAAGAGAAATTGACCACTCGTAGCTGATTTGCTATCTAAGACGAGTTTGTTCTTTTTATTTCTGGAGAAGGAGCTTTTCCCATATTTTTTCTCTCACCCTGACTGCGTTCGGGATCATTTTTTTTTGTGTTGTGGAACTGGACTTGGTGAGTTGAAAGTGTATTTTGTTTCTTTTGTTTGTTTTTGTGTCATTGTGTGTTAATTGTGTAACATTGTTGTTGTTTATTCTTTTATTGTTCTTTAAACTAATAATAAGCCGACTGTTTTAACTTAATTTTCTTTGGTCTGTGGTCATTAATTCAAACTACACTTCTCACTACTCCAGTAGCCGAACCTAGCTCTGGTCTTATTACAAATTTATTAACTGTAAACACATAGCGAGTGTTACAGATGCACCAACATTTTCATTTCAAAGCTTGAGCAGGAGAATAAAGTGTTCAGATGTAAATGTGGCGTCAGACAGAAAATAATCTGTAAAAGTTGATAAGGGAGGCAGAGCGAGCAGAAAGGTGAGAAACATGTTGTGCTTTCATAACAGAGGAGTCGACAGGGTCTCGCCTCTGATTCTGAAAGCTTTTACACGTCTTTCATCCACTTCATGCTCTTTACATCAGAGCTGTTCAGAGGTTCTGCTTCTGGATGCTTTCAAACGTTCAGAATGAAAAGCACAACTCTTTGTTTGCTTTTTGTTCTCCACACAGATGGATGAGCGCACAGCCTTGGTGTGAACGTCTGAGCGGGTCACTCAGAGCGGCTGCAGTATTTTTAGACCAACATGGCTTTGGTTTGTTCCCTGCTGGTTTCTGGAAGCGACTAGAGCTTCGCTGGAGGAAAAGCTCATCAGCTGCATTCAGACACGTTTTACTAGAAGAGCTCTGAGCGTTTCCTGACTGAAGAAAAATAAGTAAAAAGCTGTTTGAAAGCTGACCTGATGGAGCTTTCCAAAGCATCAGGTCACCACTGATCTGTAATGTCAATGTTTGCAGTCGGATCATCGATGCGCCGTTCTCTGACTGACGCTCGTATATCCCATCTCAGCACGTCCGCATCACCACCAAGGTAATTTTTTCAATTGCCAGCCGTTCTGCATCCTGCCGGTGCTTTCACCATCATTCAAATCTTCTTTTAGAATATAGAAGAATACACCTTTCACCGCCATTATGGTGCAGCATTTCTTGTCCTTTCCATGAACTTCAGACATTAGAAAAGAAAAAAAATTCAGTTTCTGAGTAAAAAGCTTCTTCACTGAGCAGCAGCTCTAGTGATGTCCTAATGCAGCGTTTTGGTGGTTGCTGTGATTCTACCAGCTGTGCTGCGCTGTCTTATTGACAGGGAAAATCTCCTGTAGAGGTCTGTGTTGCAGCACATATAGTGAAGCCCCTGACTGAGGGTCATCGTTTCTTGTTTTCATTTGATGAAACCAGAACCTCCAGAAAGTCTCAAAAGCCAAATGACTTCAATTTATTAACCAGCTCTTCAGCTGCTGCCCAACAGACATCAATCCATGACCCGCGGCATCAGACCCACAGGGCATCAGACCCACGGGGCATCAGACCCACGGGGCATCAGACCCACGGGGCATCAGACCCACAGGGCATCGGACCCACAGGGCATCAGCCCCACAGGGCATCGACCCCGCAGCATCGTGGCATCAGACCCACAGGGCATCAGACCCACAGGGCATCAGACCCACGGGGCATCAGACCCACAGGGCATCAGACCCGCAGCATCGGACCAGTGGTATCGGACCCACGGGGCATCAGACCCACAGGGCATCAGACCCACAGGGCATCAGACCCGCAGGGCAACGGAACCGCAGCATCGTGGCATCAGACCCACAGGGCATCAGACCCACGGGGCATCAGACCCACGGGGCATCAGACCCACAGCATCAGACCCACAGGGCATAAGACCCACGGGGCA
>NW_015115834.1:35026-39930 GCF_001443285.1 Poecilia latipinna
CGCGGCATCGGACCCACGGCATCGGACCCACGGGGCATCAGACCCACGGGGCATCAGACCCACAGGACATCAGACCCACGGGGCATCAGACCCACAGGGCATCAGACCCACAGGACATCAGACCCACAGCATCAGACCCACGGGGCATCAGACCCACAGGGCATCAGACCCACAGGGCATCAGACCCGCAGCATCGGACCCACAGGGCATCGGACCCACAGGGCATCAGACCCACGGGGCATCAGACCCACAGCATCAGACCCACAGGGCATCAGACCCACGGGGCATCAGACCCACAGGGCATCAGACCCACAGGACATCAGACCCACAGGGCATCAGACCCACAGGGCATCAGACCCACGGGGCATCAGACCCACAGGGCATCAGACCCGCAGCATCGGACCAGTGGTATCGGACCCGCAGGACTCGACCCAGTCCGTCCACCCGGACTGACCCGATGTTGGTCCATGTCCGTCCAGCACCAACCAGGTTTCGGGTTCGGAGCTTCTGATCAGACATTTTAAACATTTGAAGAAAAGCTGAACTCCTCTTCCTCATCCTTCCTGTCGACTCCCCTGGGAGACTAGGAGGATCTCTCTGCCTCTTCATCAGTCATGGCCTTCTTCTCTTCTCTCATTTAATTCTTTTTCTCCACTCATCTTTCTCCATGACTCACTGAGCTGCAGCTCAGCCCGTTTAAACAAAATGTTTAAATAATGATTTAACTGATGGAAGACCTAATAAAAGCAGAGGAACGGCTGCAGATCATCTTTACAGTGGAAATGATTTTTCCTGATTTATATCCAGGTTTTACAGGAACTTCATGAAGAAGATGAATCTCGGGTACAAACCGGCGTCTCAGACCATGAAGAGAAAAAGGAATCTAAACCTTCAGTCCATTTTCCAGAAGATAAAATCCTGTTTTGGACGGCTGCTTATCGGTTTGTTCTGGCACTGAGCTCTGATGTACAGAGCTTCCATCCTGATCAGACCTTTTGATGGATGGATAACCCTAACAGAACCCGCAGAACCAGCAGATCCTGTTGCCTCTAATCTCTGGTAAAGCTGAGAACGTCTGAAATGAAGAGGAGTTGTTGGAGGGAAGAACAGATTTTAGCCCCTCCAGCCTCTCACCTCGCTAATCGATGTTTGCCTGTCGACTGTTCTGCAGACGTTTATTGTTCCTCCAGAACAAACCGCTGTACAGCAGCAGATAACAGTCATCTAGCTGCCAGAGAGATATTTAGGGAAACGAAGCCAGGTAGTCCTTCAAGGTGATCCATCAACGACCACGCAACCCAGGGCAGCACTACATCCTCTACAAAGAGATGTGGAGGACGGCTCAGACAGAAAATCAATGCCTGCAACGTACACACAGAGAAAATGTTGCTGCCAATACTGTAGTGGAGCTATATCAGACAGCATGAGGCCAAGGAGGAAAAATAGAGCCATAAAGTAGAGCTGGACAATGTCACAGCCATGAAAAATTCATTAAGTCTGCTCCTTTCACAGTGGGCGACAATACTGTGGCCATTTCCTCCATATGAGGCAGAGCAGGACGACTACAGGGATGATTAACTCTGATGGAGACTACAGTCAGGCTCAGGAGGACAAAGCTTTCACCCCTGACCCCCAACAGAACCAGAACCTCCAGTGTGGTGTTGGTCTGGATGTGAATTCAGTTGGAAAATAATAAAGTGATAGAAAATCGCAAAGCAATAACCAGCCCTGTTGTTATGACAGCTAAACACGATATTCTGTTTATGAAGGTGTGAAATAATAAAGAGCAGCAGCGCAGAGCGTGATAATCTGCTGAACCTCTCGTTTTCCACCCTTCCAAACATGTTTCAATACTTGAGAAGAAATTATTGTTTCATTGGACCAGCTGGTCCTGTTCACTTTTATGTATTCATCCAGTGGGAAAATCCTCTCTGATGAAGAAGTGATGGCTGCTGCGTTGCTGGAACAGCAGGTTTCCATTCCTGCCATGTTTCATCAGGTTTCCCTGGATGTTCCTGGATCCTCTGGAATGATCTCGTCTCTGCAGACCACAATGAAGTCTGGACTGATGAACGTCTGCTGAAGCATCTCGGCGGCCGCTGACCAAATGCTCTGGATCGCTGCTCTGCCTGAAGACCCAATATCGAAGCACAGCTCCAGTTCTCCCATCATGACCACCAGATTTCTATTTTAAATCCAACATGGTGGTCTCCAGACCACTGCTTGGGCACGTTCAGGTCCAGATCCAGTTGTATTGCTCTGATTGCAGATCTGGACAGAGTTTAGACTAGAAGTCGTTTTCCTCTGGTAACATCCTAACTCGGCTCACCTGAGCGGCAGATGCCACGCCCGGTCTGACGGCTCATTAAGAGAAACGAGCCTCTGTGTCCATGGAGGCAGCACCACTGGTCTGAAACACTTCAGGGATTTAAATGGTGCTGGAAATCAGCCCAGACAATCAGCAGTTTCAGAAGAGATGACTGACAGGAGGGAAGCATTCCTTCGACTGAAGACCAGCAAAGGATCAAAGTGTTCAAATGAAACCAGAGGTTTTTAACGAGATGCTTGTCAGTTATCGGCCCGGTATCCAGCAGAGCGATGAACTCAGACGCAGCTGAGGGACGATGTTCAGGACGCGGCAGGAAGACGGCAGATTGAGCAGAGATGGAGCCGATGGCAGACATGCAGGTGCTGCTGGCCTCTGATGGATGCTGATGTCACCGCGGTTACAAATGAAGCAATCCGTCCAGCATGAATAATGCATACTTACCCAAATGTTGTCTTTCTTCTTTGCTCTTCGTCAGCGGCACTGCCCCCCCACTCAGCTTCCATCTGCAGCAGTGGACAGAGGATCCAGTTCTTCCCCAAGGCTGCAGAACCAGAACCCGGTGCCAATCAGTTACCATTTGATCCTCCAGTTTCACTCTGAGTGGATTTAAAAAGCACCATTAGGGAGTGCTGTGGTGGTGCAGAGGTTAAGCACAGCCCACATATGGAGGCCTTAGTCCTTGACACAGATGTCCCAGGTTCGATTCCCGGCCTGGTGACCTTTGCTGCATGTCTTCCCCGACTCTCATTACCAACTTTCCTGTCAACTAACTATCAAATAAAGGCCACTAGAGCCAAAAAAATCTTTTTTTTAAAAAGCACCCTTTGATCAGAAAGACGTCTTCACAGGACATCGAAGGAAAGACTAAATTTAAAATAACAAAAAATGTGAAGAATTTTCAGATCTAAATTTGTGAAAGTCATGCAGACCAGCCTGGCAGGAGGATATATGCTGACACACCAACCCTGACCCAGATCTGCTCCTGCAGCCTCCCAGTCCGCCGGATGAGAGCTTTGATGGACGTCTTCCTCAGGCTGAAGGCTTTTCTCTGGGATTGGCGTTGAGGCAGATCCTATTAGCGCTCTCTGCGTGAAATCCAAACTCTGTGGGAGGTTCAGGTCGGGTCTGCCTTCTGGCTTTGCCTCCACAAGGTTCCACATTTCTGGATTTCACACGGTGCTCCTAAATCTGTCCGGTGGTAATAAGTTGGGTGTTGGTGGGTCGGTCCACACACTCCACTCATCTAACTATCAAATAAAGGCCACTAGAGCAGTTCAGAATCCAGAGAACGGTGTTTTGCTCTGACTGTCGCCTCTCAGCTGGGAGACGAGTTAATATGATGAAAAATCAAAAATATAGCATGTCATGCAAATAAACATAAGGCACGTCACAGTCAGTAAATAACAGTTCTGTCCAGAAACTGCAGGGGGCAGCAATAGGATGACTGTCGCCTTGTCCTGCCACACCAAAGACACCCAGCAGGACATCTGGACACATTCTACATCCTCCTTAGCGAGGAGCGGCTACCAGTTCACTGGACTGCAAACAGAAATTCAACATTTAGCTTCTAGACAAAAATATGTTACAGAAATTAATTCTCCAATGGATGGATGGATGGATATATCAGTAATAGATATCTGATATATCAGATATAACTGATATATCCTAATATATCAGGTAGGATATATTTACAGTATATGGCAGAAGCAATAGAAATTTGGCCTACAATAGAGATCTGCAGTCTACCGGCTAACTGCAGTAAAGCTTGTTGATGACGTTACCGGCGGCATCAAAACAGAGCAGCGTGAAGCAGCATGGCTGAGAGAGCAAAGGAAGAGCTGGTTAAAAAGGCAGGTTCAAAACCAATTATATGCACCGGTTCAGTTTGACCTCCAGCGGTCGCGCCGCAGCGCTCAGGAGGAGCGCAGCAGATGTCACGGACAGACGGCAGGGAAGAGCCGTGGGCCAGGGTGACAGTGATGGTCTTTCTGAAACTACAAAAAAGAAAATCCCTTAAAAGCGCTCAGTGTCACCCCGCACGCAGATACAAGATGATGACCGTGTTACCCAGAAACCTTTGCTGGGCTGGGAGTAATGTGGTAGTTTTGCTCTCTCAACATGTTTTGCTGTGATACAGAAAAGATGAGACACATGATGAGCTTCCATCAGCATCTAACAGGAAAGTTCCTTCTTCTTCTTCTGTGTAATACTCCATAATCCAGGTACCACTGAGTAACCCCCACATTCAGAAGATTTAAAAAGGCCATGTTCCTTTAAACCAACTGAGAATTTTTTTTAACAATATGAATTTCATTAAATGGAAAAAAATCTTCCCACTGATGGCTTTAATTCTCTGAAGCAAATTAATATTTGCAGTTACTGCTTTAATTCAAACATCTTGTCTCTTTTCCTCAAAAGTTTTATTTTTAATTATCAAAATAAAATATATATGAATTTCCTTTTAACTATTTTAATAGCCTTTACAATTTGTATTCTGCACAAATAAAATATAGTTAAATATTTAAGCATTGCAGCTTCTAGACCAGTGGTTCTTAACCTGGGTTCGATCGAACCC
>NW_015115834.1:45989-46247 GCF_001443285.1 Poecilia latipinna
ATGTCTCCATCTGGCACCGGAGAAGCTGATGATCTGCAGATCAGGGTTGCTCACGTTCGGGAACCTCGCTACGTTGGAGTCTCCGATGATGACACATCTGCTGTCGAGGTTGAGGGCCCAGTTCCTGGTCTTGGACAGGACGCCCTCCTGCCCGGTTGTCATCCGGGCCCGGCCGACAGAAGGACCCGTGGGGCCGGCCGTGGAGGAGACAGAAGCAGGAACACCAAACGTGAGCTTACGTTGAGTGCTGACCTGTAG
>NW_015115834.1:51213-55389 GCF_001443285.1 Poecilia latipinna
ACCTTTATTATTACAAAGAGGTACTTAAATATGCATTTTATTCACAGGACAGGATTAGTGATGCACAGTGTAGTTTTATTAGTTTAATTGTTAAGATCATCAGGGTTAAGAATAATCCAATTAGGGTTTAAATACACAGGGTTCTGTGAGGTTAGGGTTAGTTTAAAAATGTTTAGGTAAAGGCATTAAATAGATCCTTACATCCCACATTAGGAATAATCGGTTAGGATTAGGCAATAGTTATCCACAATTCAGGATCAAAGAAGGATGCTTAGTGGAGATTAGGTTGAGAAAAACAACCTTTGGTAGGGAGAGTAAAAATGGACAGGTAAGTAGGTGTGGAATGTTTATTAATTTTGTGTTATTTTCCTTTTTACAGGGGCTGGATCCTTTCCAAAATCATAACCGAGAGGCAAGGGCACCGGGAGGAGCCCACAGCAAGAGGCACTGGCTGGTTAGGATTGGGGTTTGGGTTGGGGTTGGGTTTGGGTTCAAGGTGAGGAATCAGAGACACAAAGAGCTGTACCTCACTCCCCCAACCTCTTGCCCTCTTCCCTCCCCCAGGTTTGCACGGGCACATCATGCCGGAGGCCTCCCATGTGACACCTACCTCTCATTGAGACCTCTAGGAATTAGTGTATCCAGCTTGTGGATCCACAACCTTTCCGCCCTTCTCCTCTGGGCTGTTGACCAGTACGGGTTACATTCCAACACTAGTGCCGAAACGGAATCCCATCCATGATCTATGAAATGCTTCACTAGGGGCAGACTGGTGTTTTTGTGTTTTTGAATATTGTGTCTGTGTTGGGTGAACCGAGTAAGAATACTGTTACTCGTTTCACCCACATAATTGATCTTACAAAGTAGGCAAGTGATTAAATAAACACAATTTTTGGATTTGGGGTTTCCTGATTTGTCTAATTTAAAAATTGTGTTGTTAAATTTGTTCTGCACCCAGTGAAGTTGCTTGAAGAATCCGCTCTGACCTTTGACCTTGTGTTTCTTCAAAGGTTTGACCTCAGCCCGGATCAGAAAATCCTTTAAATTTTTGTTTCTTTTATAGGCCGCAATTATTTTGTAATTTGGAAGTAAATGTGTTTCGGATTGGAATTTAGTGAAATTTTGTTTAATATTGTAAATGAATTTCCCGGCTGAGGAGGAGAATGTCGTTATGAGCGGGATCATTGGTGACGAATCTGGGGGTCTGGATTCTAAGAAGTTCTTCCTGCATGTTCTCAGGAAGGTTCTAGAATAACCTCTTTTTGTGAGAGCCGAAAATAGAGTTCTGGTGGCCTCTTCAAAATCCGTCTTCCTGGTGCAGATTCTGTGGAATCTGAGAAGCTGAGATTTGATAAGACCGGCATAGGTGTGTCTTGGGTGGTGGCTTGTTTTGAATAAAAGAGCATGTGTGTCTGTGGGTTTGAAATAAACTTTAATTTCCAATTTGTGTGTTGTGTCAAAATTTTCTGATTTGTAGGTGGTGGTGTCGAGGAAATCAACCGCTTTAACGCTGGTAGTGGATTTGACTTTAATAGATGGATTGTATGTGTTGAGATGTTGCAGGAATTCCTGAAAGTCCCCCTCAGAGTGTTGCCACACGCCCCAGATGTCGTCTAAATACCGCAGAAAATGCAGAGGTGCTTTTCTGCATGTGCTAAGAGCACCTTCCTCCCAATTTGCCATGAAAATATTGGCATAGGCAGGTGCGAATTTTTTGCCCATAGCTGTGCCTTTAATTTGGAGGAAGAAGTTCCCGTCAAAAACAAAGTCATTCCTTTTCAGGTTGATCTCTAGCAGCTGGATTAATTCACGATCTGGCCTCCTCGAATCTGGGTACTTTAAAAATATTCTTTTAATGCAACTAATTCCTTCATTTATATCAATGTTGGTGTACAAACTGTCTATGTCAATAGTAAATAAAATAGAGTCCTGAGGTAGAGAAATTAATTTGACCTTTTCAACAAAATCATAGGTATCCTTAATATAGCTTTTATGTAGAATAGATAAGGGGTATAGATAATAATCAATGAACTCTGCTGTGTGGTAAGTTTCGCTTCCACAGTCTGAAACTATCGGCCTCCCCGATGGAATTTCGTTTCTTTTGGACCATTGATTAGGGTCTTTATGTATTTTGGGAAGTAAATAAAACCTTCTAGCTCTGGGTTCTGGGGGGCCACGCAGGTAGGATTTTTGTTTCGCAGTAATAAACTTCTTTTTGTGTAGATCATCCAAAATTTTATTAATCAGGGGGATTGTATCTAAATAAATAGGTGTGTCCAATTTCTTATAATATGTTTGGTTATACAATTGTTTATATCCTTCCCATAGGTATTGCTCCCTGTCTAGTATGACTATGGAGCTGCCCTTATCGGCCGGTTTAATAATTATATTATTGTTTTTCATTAATTCCTTAAGTGCTTTCAATTCATTCATATTTAGGTTGGGTATAGTTCTATTAAATTTGAATTCTGTGTCCAAATAGTTAAGAGCCCTTGAGATTAATTCCTCCACCTCAGGAGGGAGAACATTTATTGGAGGAGACCAGTCGGACTCAGGCAGAAAAGGTAATTTATTATTATCGTTGTTATCCCCATTCTCATCTTTATAATGAATGGCTAATTTGATTCTTCTGTGGTATTTTTGTAAATCAAACCTCATTTGCCTCTTAACTTCCTTCAGTTTATTATTGCCCTTGGATGGGATGAAGGTCAGACCCCTGTTTAAAAGGGAGAACTGTGCATCACTAAGAATAAATGTTTTAGAAAGATTACATATGTTATTATTAACCATCTGAGAGTGCCCCTCTTCCTTCAGCGAGCTTTTGGGGCCATCTATTTTAACCAGTGGCTCCAGTGGCTGAAGATGCGAGCCGCAGTAGCCTTTGACCAGTGGACATTGTCACTGGTGACTGAGAAGGCTCGCCTCTCTAATGCTGGGATATATCGGTTCAGCTGTGCAATACAAATGTTCATATGAGTGAGGGTCACCTGTTGTTGGAGGGGCAATGCCAGAGAGAAATTTATCGCAGGGACAAAAATCTCTGCATTAGGGCATTTTACTCTCGCTGACCTCAGTGCCGTTTTCATCTCCTTTACAGCTGATCGTTTGTCCCTCTGGGCTCTGTGGTTGATGCCTATGGAGAGGACCAGGCGTTTGACGTTCTCCATCACTGGAGCCTTGTCAAAAAGGTGGGTCAGATGTCTCCATTTTGCACCCGGAAAGCTGTCTATCTGTAAATCTGGGTTAGACCACTCTGGAAATTTGGCCACATTAGAGTCCCCCAAAATCACAAATTTTTTATTTAGGTTAAGGGACCAGTGGCGTGTTTTGTTGAACATTCCCATCTGTCTGGTTGCAACCGTTACCTTAATAGGTGGTGGAGACGTCGAATCATTATGGGCTGCGGTCGAGGCCGGAGCCGATGTCCTCTGTCCGGTGTTAAAGGTGAGGCGTCTTTGTGTGCTGATTTCCAGTCTGCGTTGAAAAGTAGCAGGTCTAGGTCTCAGCGTGTAGCGTGCCTCTTCCTGTGCAGAGTTGCAGGTCTTGGCATGAGGGAGAGATGTTGTAGTAGAAGCCCGATAGCTCTTGATCTCCTCCTGGATGAGGTCAGAAATGCTGCTGATTTCATCTTCAGTGGCAGGAACTGCTGCTCTTGTAGGTTGGGAAGAAGGAGGAGCAGGCTGGTGAGGAGGAGAAGGAGAAGGAGAGGTCTCAAAACAATCCCCGGTGATGCAGTGGTCATATCATTCAAGGAGATGGAGGATCTCCGTTGACGTTGGGGAAGGGGGGCAGCGCCCTCAGGCTGTGATGGAGGAGGAGGAGAGGCTGGGATCGGTCTCTCTCCGACTTTGTCAGATGCTGGTGACCAGTCATGACGAATTGGCTCCGTCATGGTGGCTGTAGTGGTCATCACTGGATAGGGGTGTGGGGAGGACCCAGCAGGAGATGTAGGTGAGGCTGGTTGTCTCAGGGGGGAGTCCTCAAGTTCATTTTCTGTTTCCACAGTATGGTCCTGTTGCTCTTGATGGTCCATCGGGGGTGAGAATGAGGGGCGAGTCAAGGGGAGAGGAGCAGAGTCTGAGGAGGTCGAGGATGAGGAGGAGGACGATGATGATGGGGCAGCCATTCTTCTCTCCTTCGTAACTAGGTAAGTCTGGACGTCTTCTGCGGTTTCTA
>NW_015115835.1:0-28960 GCF_001443285.1 Poecilia latipinna
AACGCCTTGCTGCGCAATTTCAAATTTCAGGGGAGAGCAAATATGTGCCACTTTATTAATGCAAATAATGAATGAATGAACATTAGGCGGCTGCTAATGTGGCCAATTTGTCTTTGTGAGAGTTGCTAATGGCGTAAAGCTCTCTGACTGAACTCACCGGTAGGAACTTTAGATATTCTGGCACTTCCCATTAAAAATTGAAATGCAATCAGTGTTGTAATCTCCAGCTGCAGCTCTTGCCGAAGTCATCGGTGCTGAAACAACATTCAGCCAGCTCAGCCTAATATCGATCAATCACAGGAGACTGTGTTCGCTGGGCGAAGCTCGCCGAGACTAATAGACGGAGGCAGGTTCTGTTTTAGGTTCTGTGTAGGTCAACGCAACGCTTTTATGAATCGACAGAGGAACCTAATTAAGTCTCCTTTTTCTTTTTAACATCTCCATCAAAAGCGAGAACTGAACCTGACCTGCCTAAATAGATTATTGCCAAACATAAGGACATCCTTAACTCCGTGCGTGCGTTTGACCCACTGCCTTTGCAGATTAAATATGTTCTAGTTGGGTCACAGGGCGATGGACGCTTGACTGAACCGTCTTGAGTTATCTGTGGTGTGGAATACCAAGGCTGCTTAGTTGATAGCCCCATAAACAAGCAGGAACCCGTCGAGATCATAATAAATGAGATGAATTATTACTCCGAGTTCCCAAAGTTTCACAGAAAGGGAGATTAGGAAGAGACACACGAAGCCTTCAGCTGCTGTCTGCACAGTCGCGACTCAACTGCTCTGTAAAAGCCAAATGTCGTAAAGAGAATTTATGTCATTTAATTAAGCTTTTGCGCAATTAGCTGTTATTTACTGCAAGAGGGACTTTTACAACAGCATGAGTCAAACAAAAAGGTCGTAATGTCTGTCCTTTATTTCACATTGTTAGTGAAACCAGAGGACAAAAGGACCGGGAATGTGGACCGCGTGTTTTAATAGGGAGTGCTGAATGTTTATGTAGTCTGTATTAGATCAATAATGGTTTCAAGGTCGGGTTTTTTGCAGTAAAACATAGCAGCAATATTTCCTCTAATCCTCTGTCAACACACAATTTCCACCACTGTCAGCACCGGTGGTGCAGTCCGTTCAAGGTACTCCAAACTTGAATTTGCTGAAATAGATCCACACACAAAAGAGAAAGTGAAATAAAAACATTAAATTGTTTTTCAATAACTTTGCAAGTTAAAATTAAGAGTGTCCTGGCCAGTCAAGGAGATGGAGATCCGTTGTGAACAACAATTACCGAGTTCTGCCACAAATGTTTGACTGCATTTCTGCCTGGCTTTTGACCAGGACGTTATAACACAGGAGTATACTTTGAACTACTTCATCCCATTGTAGTTCTATGCTTAGTGTTGTTGTGCTTGCTGAAAGTTAAATCTCTGCCTCAGTCTCTTGTATTTTGTAACCTATTTTCTGGAATTAGAAACTGAGAAACCAGCTTCTGGCTAAAATATGATCAGACCAGTTTCCCTGTCCATAGGGGACGTGAGTAAGGAGTGGGAGTTTTATACCAAACATGATGCATGGAGGCAAAAAGGGTCCATTTTAATCTCAGATGTCTGCCGAATTACTAAAAGACCTGAGGCAAACTCCTAACAGGATTTTTTTTATTTTTTTATTTTTTACAAAGGCCTAATTTGTTGAGTTTATAGCTTATAGTTGCCTTGTTGATAGACTTTCCATCTAAGTTATGGAGCTTTTCAGCTCCTCCAGTTACCTCTGGGTTATTTCTGACTTATCTTCCCAACCCTGCCGGTTCAGGTGGATGGCCATGTCTTAAAGAGTTTGCCGTTAGACCATAATCTAGCGTTCTTTAAGTTCTTCAAAGATGTAGATAACATGTAATCTAAACTTAATCTAAACTTTTCCACAATTTTATTCCCGACCTGTCCAGTGTATTTCTTTGGTCTTTAGCAGTGCTAAATGTTTAATTTAGCACTGATGCATTTACTGAACGTTTGTATTTATTACAGTAAAAGAATCCAAAACCTTGAATCATTTTTGTTTCAAGTTCCACTTTGTGAAGGCCTTCCACATAAAAAGCCGATAAATACATGTCATGGTTTTCAGTTTCAAGGTTTTACAAGGCATTCTATAGCCTATGATCGAAATATATCCATGCTGTACAGCTTCTTCCTTCTGCGTCATTTTGCAGTTTGATGTTATAGTGCCATCTTTTGGCTTGACAGAGGTTTTCTTTATTTGGCAAGGTTAGTGGTCGAACAGAAAATGGTTTTGAACATGTGATCCAGTGTACCATGCCTGCTTGTCTCAACAGCTACAGAGCCTTTCTTTGTTCCCGTCTCTCCATCGAGCCATCGGAGCACATGACAGTGACTGTGTGAGCTGGACCCTTACCGTGTGTGTGGCTTGCTCACGTTGAAACTCCGCGATTGTTAGCACTGTTGTCCCTATACGTCGATGCAAAAGGCATCAACATACAGAAGGAGACATGAATGGCAATTGTAATGATATATGGCAAATTGATCTCTATTTAAGATCAAATCCATTGCTTCTAATGTGTAAGGAATAATAATAAATAAATAAATAAATAAATAAATAAATAAATAAATAAATAAAAGAAATTGAAAGAAAATATGCCTTTTAATTTCTTATTTAAATTTTAATATTAATCCAAAGAGCAGATGTTGACGAAAAGTGCTCTAAATTGTTGTGTTGGGAGTTCAAAATTAGTAAGACTTTTCTTGTTTTCAGTTGCCAACTCTGACCAGAAGAGAGAGCTATAGCCACACCTTTTGGTATTTGAAATTAGTTTTGGTTTAAAATATGAAAACAGGGAAACTATGATGCCTTTCTCTCAGCCATCTTGAAACAAACGATATGTTAAATTAACAGCCTTAAATACACAGCTGAATGTATTCACGGGTGTCTTCAAAACGCGCTTTTCATAAAACCAGGCCACTTTGCAGCAGTTTGAAACATCATCTTGAAATATCTTGACATTAATCTCTTTGTTGACGGCCAAAACAATCTCTCCTTCTCCTCATACTGCAGACTGTTCCTCTCCTTTCTAAGAGTAGCCAACTGTCAGCTTTTTTTGTTTGTTTTGTTTCTTTTTACTCATGCATCATGCGTTTTTATAAGCCTTTCCGAACGGGATGGGGTATAAATCTAAGCCCAGTTATGTAGGGAGGCTCCCAGTGGATCAGCACTAAATGTAGAGCTTTGCATCTTATTATGGTGTTTATGAAACATGCCTTCGGATGCAAGTTGGGAAGCATGTGCCGGAAGAAAGAAGGAAAGAAAGAAAGAAGTAAGGAACAAATCAAGAAAGAAATAAGTCAAGAAAGACAGAAAAAACAGCATTTGCAGGTCAAAAGGCATCCACAGTTGCAGTTTTTGCTGTCTTCCGCTGCAGACATGCATCTACCGCTTACATTCAACTAACTGTAGTTTTGCCTTCAGTCAGTTTTCTCAAAAATGTTGAAACCTCACTTTGCTCACGATACAAATTGTCATCTGCGTGAGTGCTTCTGCAGTCTCCAATTATGAACTGAACAACTGCCATTGTTGCAAAGGGTGAACTGGGATGTGCAGCCAAGCAGCTCCATTCACTACACCACAGACAGTGTTCGATGCTGTTTCTCTCTGGTTTGGTGAAAGACAGTGAAAAGGGAGGAATAAAACTGCTTCCTGTCTGACCAGTAATGATGAAACCATAGCGAATCATGAAATAGGCTGCATTTTATTTCTTTTTTTTAAAAAAAGGGAAACATTAGGGCAAAATGAGGAATCTTAGACTAATTCAGACATTAACAGAAAACAGCACGTACGCATTTCTATAAATCATTCTGCTGATTTATTTTCAATCTCTAAAATCTACTGCAAACGCAAGGAAAACTTTAATTTCAGTTGCATAAGAAGATAAAGTGACTCTGCCAACAAGGCAGTAAATTTGTATTACTGTTTTTGTGTTTGCATCTCTTGGAAGATGGTCACAAACCTCAGCCATAATAATTAAATTAAGCCAGTGTATGTTCCTCGTATACTTTTTAAATAATTTACAACAATGCTTCATCTCTGTTTTATTGTCATCTTGGGAAGTTTGGCCTGTGGTGGAGATACAATCTCATGGTCTTTATCATTCGACATACTTCAGTCGTATAGTCTACACAAAGTCCATCGCAATTAAAAAATAAAGTGCCTCTTTAATATTTGTACTATCACAGCACAGGTTTGTTACATAAAATCTTGTACAATGCACCGACACAAAGCAGTGTGTATTTGAGTAGTGCATGGAAAAAAACGAAATCACAAACGAAAATCTGAAGCGCTAAGACCTGATAACTGCTCTCATCTAAAAACCATTCCACTTTAGATGTGACTGCATGCTTACAGGATGGAGAAAACGCTGCCAGTCTCAAGTCTTACAGCCTCTAACAGGTTTTTTCGTCCAGGGTTGCCCTATATTTAGTTTCTTCTATCAACCCATCAACTCTGACCAGCTTCCCTGTCCCTGCTGAAGAAAAATATCCCCGTATCATAATGCTACCGCCACTATGTCTTAATGTGAGGATGAAATGCTTGTTTTCCTTTTACCTGTGTCATGTTTGCTGTTGCATATCTAATGTTGAACGTAGGCAAAAAGTCAAAAGGATTCCTTACAAAGATATATTTTTCACCAGTGACTTTCCTCATGCCACTCATCCACAAAGGGCAAATTTGTGGAGCACATACTGAATACTTGTCCTGTGAACAGTTTCTCTCACCTAAGTTGCTGTCTCTGGAAAAGCTGAGCAACTGGCGTGCAGCTAATATGGATTTCTTGCTTGCTTCTCTGATTAATGCTGTCCTTGCCCAGCCTCTGTGTTTAAATAGAGAGCCACGTCTTGATTTGTGCCGTTCTCTTTCTGCTTTAGGATGGTGGATGAACGGTGCTGCTCAAAGCTTGAGATGTCGTTTTTTAAATGACAGTCCTGCTTTAAACTTTTTTTTTTTTTTTTTGCAACTTTACCCCTGACCTCTCTGCTGTGTTCATTGAGCTTAATGGTTCTGTTTGTTCATTGTTCTCTTAACAGCACCCTTTTGATTGCTCTTGATTTCTCCAACTAAAGAGGGTTAAATTTAGACAAAATTTAATTTTAATACAAAAGCACATTAAAATTTGAATGTTTCTGTTGTGAAAGCCATGTATAGTTAGTTCTCCTTTGTGTCTGTCCATTACATTAAATAATAATGACACACTTGTGAGTTTTTTGTTTGTAACAATGGGGGGGAAAAAAATCATAGGGTATGAATACTTTTTCAAAGTACTACAACATCACAGATTTGTTGCCAGGCTGATTTAGTAACAGTGACTGCAGTACTGACTAAAGGAGAGATGTACACACGAGTCAAATCGGCTTGCTTTAACAGAAATAGCATTTTTTTTTTTCTGTCTCATATGGGGGCTATGTGGATTGTGCACGGGAAATAAACATTTCTCATACACTAAAGGCTCGGCCTAGATATCCTCACCTGGAGTGCCCTTATTTTTCATCGCAGTGTCTAATCCTCCATCGCTCCTCTGCTTAGCATAAGACAAATCCTCCAACAGACCCCATGGGAGCTGATCTCTTGATACCTAGCTTCATCACATTCCAGGTAGCACAATTTCTATAGCATCCATATCAGCAGAATTCTGCAAAAAAAAAAGGCAAAAGCTCGCCGCTTGCATTTGACCACACTGCTGATGTATGATGGTGTCTGCTGCCTAAACTGGCTTTTCTTAACTTTATTGAAGCGATGCATTTCTGTTTAAATATGAGCTTTTTATTTGAAGGGGGAGGCTTTGATGATTCGGTTGATCCGTTGACAACTGATAATATTCCACAGAGGCAGCAACACTTACTTGGTACAAAAGCAAATTACATTTAAACATGTACTTACTGTGATTCATGGAGGTCTACATTTCCATCTAGGCTAAATTCCCTTTTTCATTGATATATGATGTAGAACATGCTTTTCATATCTGAGGATAAAAAAAAGTAATCCTTGGTGCTCATCAATAGCGTGTATAATAAGCAGGTCACAGTCAAGCGTCTGGAAATTAAGAATCTTTTCTTCCTCCTGCCATACTGTGATTTCTTATGTTTGGCTCATCGTGAAATTGATTTATTTATCTATTTGTTGGGTTTAAGGAGGTCGTCTGCAGTACATCAGTAATAAGATGGGGTTTTTTTTTTTAGTTTTTTTTTTTTTAGTTTCACCTCCGTGGTAAAAATGTCAATAAAACACCCAGAGGTGATAAATAGTAACGATTGTGGCATAGAGAGGATATTAAACTTGTTCGAGACAAAAGTACCTTCCTGTTTTATTGGGTATATAGTAAATTAAACTGCCATTTAAAGTAAAATAGGAAGACTGCCTGAAAACATCCAAAAGTAAATGTGGAACGTCAAATTATAATATCACTGAAATGTTAATTCATTTTAGTAACTAATGTCAAAAAGACACAGCTACGTATGGCTTTATTACACACAGATCATTTTTGTTAATTTTGATAACTGCGATCTTGAGCTTATGGAAGCCCACAGTGTTTGTTTTTTTTTTTTGTTTGTTTGTTTGTTTTCCACATTTGAATGCTATTTTTAATTTGGAAATGTTATAATGTGCCCCACAGAATCACATGGAAGACTGCTGACAGTTACGACTTGAACTGAAGGCCACCATTGAAGCAAACTGGGCTTTCTTAACACTCCAGCAGAGCCAGAGGCTCCACACCAAGCAGCACTGTTGCAGTAATTCATCCAAAAGAAGACCTGACCAAGTCGTAATCATCAAACTTAGAACAAATAAACCATTATTTGTAAGGAAACTGTAGCTTTTATGAGCTTCATTTTTTTTTTATTGCATTGTCAAAATAAATTCCCATTTTGATCACATTCCAGCTTACTGAGATGCACCTGTATAAATCTAAAATAAAATAGGTTTGTGCTCATACGACTTCCTGTCCAGGAGAAAATCTCTTTAAAGGGAATGAATACAACATGCGGCAAGACACACAAATTGTTTTCTTATGTTGTATGGACACCTTAAGTGTGGAAATCTTTATATTAATTATGAGCTTTAAGAACATGTTAGAAAAGCCAAGAATGCACTGCTATCCTGTCTTTTCCATGTGAGCGTACAGTGCACTGCTGTGACAGTTAGCATTGAACATGTCTTTGGGGATGCTCCATTATTTACAGCTTGCCTTCCTGTGGCCCCGATGAGACATGACAGGAGTCACAGGAAGCTTATGAATTAAACAGAAGGACCTAAAAGCACAAGAGGGGCGGGGGTACAGGGTGATGGGGAGGCCTGAGGACATAGTAGAGTACGGAGGGTGCAGATTGCGGCGCACATGTTCATGTAGCCCGAGGGCTAAAAAGGAGTTGAGGGAGGCAGGAAGGAACAAGGGGACAGACAAGAGAGTGGAGGGAAGGGATTCTTTATGAAGAAGAAGAGCAGAGACAAGAGTGGCTGAAGGGATTAGATGAATTTACGTCTAACACTAAAGCAATAGCTAAAAGAGGAATGGCAGCGGGTAATATCGCCAAAGAGACACCAATCCCTCATGCATGCATATAAAACACAGGAGTAGAGATGATGTCATGCAGTCGGTGGACAGTCAGCGGGGTGTGTTATTTCTCAGCTGTTGATAAAATAGGCTGGGCAGTGAGGAGCTTCTGGTTTCCGCCCGCATATCTGAATTGGTGGGATAACCTCATTTGGGCAGTGACTCATCAGATGACGCCGCCAGCCAACGCACTATGGCTGTGAGCTATAAAAGAATCAAGTAAACAATCTCGTCGAGTTTAAGAAAACGCAAAAAATAAAGATGTACAAACTCTGTACATACACTTTGGTCAATCTTTGACAACTCTCTGTATAGTAATAATAATATTAGGCACTTCTAATTCTTCAGGATTAAGATATTATTTTTAGTGCAAATATGCATGGATAGTCTTCTAAACATTTGTACAGTAGGTGATATTATTCATTTTCTCACGCTCTTACACACACGTACACGCGCCCACACAGGTGTGTGTCTTATGGCTTATATTTCTAAGTAACTTTTTACAGGAAGTATCTTTAATGACAATGTCATTCATTGCTCCCTAGGGAGCTGTTGTTCATCCCTTATAGCATCCTTTGACGGGAAAAGAAACCACCCCAGACCGTGGGTGCCAGGGTGACATCATCTTATAATCAACCTCAAACCTGGGCATTGAGCCACATGCTGCATTTTAATACAGTAAAAATGCCTCATCATTCAGTTTCTTTTCTTCTCCTCCCTGTATTGATCCCCCCAGATGAGTGAAAATTGGCGCGTCACATAAAAAGGAACCTTCTGAGCATTACATTTACCTAAAAGAGTGGAAACTACTCTGGGCTTTTAACTAGAGTAAGTGGCAAATTTATTCTCAACTTAAATGTGTCTTTTTTCTTTTTTTTTAGTGATAGTTGATTAGTTCTCAAATTATTTTTTAAGAGGTATTGATTTTCATTTGGTGCATGCCACAGAGGGCTTCCTGTACAATACACTAATAAAGTATACAAGCTCTCCTTACATTAGCCTTTGAAATACCCCTGAATTAACATTTAAAAAAAGACAATTAATTCACAATAATTCAGCTTGTGGCTAAGTTTAATCTAAAAAAAAAAAAAAAAGTTTCTGTATTTAATTCAAAACCTTGGTGCTGCAGTGTTAGGCTGTGATGCCTTCGACTGGAGTTTCACTAACTATAAATACTACCTTCAGAGGTCTTATTGCCATAAATTGAGAGTAAAATATTGCATATCGCATTCAAGACATCGCAAAGGGATCTTTTTCACACTCTTGCATCGAAGTTGATGCCAGATTTGCAGAGATCCTCATACACAGAGAGTCTCTTATTCTTTAGCTATGTCTGTCAGAAATGTGACTGCAGGGGCCATGTGCTCCCTATCCACCCCCTCCTTCCTAACCACCACCCAGACCATATGTGCACATGAGAGGCAGCTGCAAACTCAACCACTTGCCCTTTAATACAGTGACAGCAAGTGTTTTTTCTTTTTCTTTTTTTCCTGTTTAGCCTTTATCTGGTGGCCACTGTGGGTGAAGTTCAATTCCATATGACATATATTATCTCACAACAAGAAGCACAGGTCAAAGTCAGTTTAAATGAATAAAATTCATTAAAATAGAATTTAGACATAGAGTCAGATTTTGACCGAATGTTGTACAATACAGTTCAGTCCGAGTTACATTACAGTTTATTGCAGTATTACAAATCCTGTTGTTTGTGTGATGTGATTAGGTAAAAAAAAAAAAAAAAAAATCTGAGGAAGCCCAGTAAAACAGATTAAATTGTTGACTTTTTAGTAATACCTCATCCTGAGCAAACATTTGGGGACAGTGGGAAGGATCCACTCCATTTGAACTGGAATAAATTTGCTGCAGAACCAAACCAAGCTCAGTGTGTGAAAGAATTACTGACGACTGGGTGGGGATTGAAAGAACCGGAAAGAAAAATGCAGAGGCTCTGGTCTAGGTGTCATATTTAGTGTGGGGGGGAGGGGGGTTAAAAAAAACCCAGAGACTTAATGGCAGTCTCTCTGCTATTATCCATTGAAGGGGCATGCTTAAAAAACAAAAGCGCTAATCTATAAGTACTGTGTAAATAAGACCTCTTTTGTCGTACTGTCTTCCAAATAAGTAAATACACGTGTCATCACACCATTACTAGCTCTCAGATATTTTTATAGAGTACCGTCAATCTCCTTTGACAGTTGTACCAAAGTCAGCCATTCAGCTCATCAATATTCAACACCAAAGGAAGTCTAATGCAGTGCAGAGTAAGTCTGCAGATGAGTTTACATGTGGGAGGATACAACATTTGCAGACAGACCTTTAGACTCTTTCACAAACACCACATATGTATTTCGTAAAAGTTAGCTGTGCAGATAAACACACACATGCCACATCTACAAAATGAGACATGAACCTGTTGCTTCCTTTATCTCAATGCATTTGGCTCAAAAGGGGAACTGAAGTCAATGAAAGCAAACCAGTGGCAACTGAAGTCAACTAAAAATATGTTCATTCTACAGCCTGACTATGTAGAAACTTAAAAAGAAGGGGTCCAAGCAAAGTTAGAACAACTGAAGGTGAATTGAGGATAAATAATACAACATTCTCCCAAACATTTACTTTAAAATATGCAGTGGGTTTTTTTTTTTTGTTTTTTTTTTAGTGTTTGCTTGCAGAGTTACAAGCAGCAGCAACGATCAAAATCAAATATAATGTGGGCTAAACCACACAGATTAATAGCACAGCCAATAGTAAAACAGCATGTGCACACTTAAGTGTTTTTTTTTTTTTCAAATGCCTACTTAAAGTTTTATGCCATTATTTTCTGTTTCGCATATAAGATTAAACTGAGAGCATCTGGATAGCATTGGCCATGGCATGGGAAGGCTTCATAAATGCAATGAAAGCAACGTCTAGAAACCATCCTCCAACCCGAGGGTAAGTTTGCTCACGCTATCCATCCATGTGCCACTCACTCCTCGCTTTTTTTTTTTTTAAACTTTTATGGTGATCCAGTGAATTATTCACACAGGACCTGAGGTGACTACAAGTATCCTGATTAAAAGGGCTTGAGTGGGGATTGAAGTGGGCTTGTGCACTGAACCCATCACTTTGAACACACATTTATGACCCATGTGTTCACGGGAGTGCTTCACCTCGCACACTTTGTGCTTTTGGAATTAAATGAGACGGCAAGGGGGTGATGACTCTGGAAGGTGTCAAGAGTATTAAAAAGATGATAAAATTGCTTTTCTGACCGGATCATGTGTGAACAGTATGACAGAGGGAGATTAGGTAAGGAAGATGCACACGAAAGCTAAACAGAAACTTTAGCTCTCGTGACATCAGACACCTTAACCACACTGGATGAACGAAGAGTCACACAAAACTGAACTGTGTTTGGGTGCAGCAGCCTGACCACTTTGTCATAAGTGGTAATGAACACTACAGGACAATGAGATATTTTGTTTCCCAACAGAAAATGATGCTAAAATGGATTACTACCGGCTCTCACGACTCCAACATGCAAGCAAAAAAAAAAGTAAATAGGAAATTGATTGGTACATTTCTGGCGAACAGAAATGAGGAGAATGAATGTGAAGGAGCGCCATCAGCCAACACCCGGTCAGGCTCCCCTGGCGCTCACGTTAGCACCCGTCCTCACATCCCACAGTGCGGTTATGGGGAAACAGAGCAGAACAGCACTGCTGCCCCGTACCATTCTGGTTCATACACAGCCCCCCCGCCCCTCACCCCAGACCATCTGTCAGTGGTAGCAGCGTTCTCTCGTTCTGCAACACACACACATGAAGAGAAGGAAAGAGGAAGTCAAACACATGGAGGTGTTGCCAAAAGCACATAAAACCGGTAAACACTCTCCGACACGGATTCAACTCTTCAACTGGCCTTAATGCCTACACAGTCCCCTTTGTTGCACTTCCTCTGTTAAATGGTACAGTGTTGACTGGATATGGATGTGGTAAAGAATATACAAGCAGGTACAATGTTGGTCTTTTTATATTATCTGTCTGCTGAGGAACAGCGATTGGCTACTTCCTGTCTGTAATCTCATTACACTCAGTCAGGGAGGATCCGTGGGACCCAGTTGTGCTTCCATGCAGGGAAGGATGACGATCGCAATCCCACTGATAAAAACACCAGATAAGGTCAGCTGAGGACTGGGAACTACTGGACCTAAAGGCAATGAAGCTTGAATATTGCATTTGGAGTATACGGAGAGGGCAACCGCATCGCAATGAAAACAAATCGTTTTATTGTAATACTTTAAAAGAGCACACTCAAGTATATGCTACAATAGCTGGATGTGTCAAAAGATATGATAATAATATGTCAAGCCAGTGCTTTAGATCTTACACATCACTGACCTTCTGTGTCACTGGACTTAAGGGAGGCCCGGCGCTTTAGTGAAGAACATGGGCATTGTCTCCCCTAGCAGCCGATATAGATGTGAAGGAGTGCTCTCCTCAAATTTCTCTGTGCTCACTTACCAATAATAATTATTTTGAGAGTGCCATAAAAATAGGAAGGATCATCGAAAATAGCAGAGCATGTCATTCAGTCTCTAGACTGTAAAACTGTAGCTTAAAAATAGACAAAGACACCAGAAAGGTTCGCAAACCGAGGAAACTTTGCCGAAGGGAAGATTTAAGCAAGCGTTCAGAGAAGGAGTGACATCAAAATATCCTTTTTTGCAGCACAAGTTATTCAGGAATGGATCAGCGTGGAGGTAGATCAGGAAAAGCCGCTGCCTGGAGGGCATGCCTTGAAACGAAGCAACATTGACCCAAAGCTGATTTAAAAGAAATGACTTTTCTCGTCTGTGCAAGAGTAACGTTTCAAATTGATATTAAAAACTGTTATCCGATGCCTTCGATAGCATCTCAATAAATCAGAAGACGATCGAACATATCAGCAACTCAATGCACTGAATAAAACGTGTTACATAGATTAGTCACACACTGACTGATATTTTCAGGCTTTTATTTCTGTTTTTTATAACACAAAAGCACCATTGAATATTTGAAAATTACATCAGAGCAATAATAAAAAAAAAAAAGACATACAGAAAAGTGAGTTTAAAACATCATATGTTTTACACAATCTTAAAGGTTGGCATTTCCAAAAGGTACTTTTATTCTGGCCATAGAACATCATGGGGATGTACATTTCAACTTAGTTTAGTTTTAGGGCAAGATGTTGTTCTAACAACTACAATATATTTTCGACTGGAATGAGCTTTCAAGATGAGAGATGACTTAATTTCTTGTCACACAAAATTAACTCAAAAGGCAAAAGAATAACTAATGATTTCAGGATTCTGGGAGTAAAATAGGAATAAAAAAAAAATCATTTAATTTCTTACCCCATGTCTGAACTTTTTGTCTTCACTATTAGATCAAACCAAAAGAAATTCTAAAAATCATTTTGAAGTCAGATTCCAACCTATAGAGACTAATAACTATAGTTCCAGGAGCTTTGATATTCTTTCCTACTTTTTCTCAATAGAACCACAAATCTCAGTGTTTTTTATGAGGATTGTAGGTAAGGAAGTAACACAGAGCATAATGCAGAACTGTAAAGTGGAAGGAAAAATATATCTCATTATTATGCTAAATCAACATAACAGGGTAGGCAAGCGCAAGCTTTGGCTTCAGCCTATTCCCTTTTTTGGGTAAATTATGGGGTTTTAAAGGAGTATTTTGTGTTTCTTTTCTTTGTGAAATGTGAATTTACCTAAATAAAGTGAAAGTAAAATTACAGTAACTCTCATCTAATATTAACTCTGCCTCCATCTTTGGGATCATGGTACTGCCCCAGCTTTTCTGCAGCTTTATTATTATTTTATTATTATTTTTTTTTAGATTTTCCTCCACCACTATCCTATTTCTTCCAATCAGCTAAGGCCACTTTCCCTTTCCCAAATGAATAAAAAGCATCCCTGCAGCATGATGCTGCCTCACCATACTTCACTTTGGGAATGTGTGTTGACATTAGTGAAAAAAAATATTAGTTTTCCACCATTGCATTTTGCCTATTGACTATGGAGGAATGTTTCTGCCATAATTCCATCTCATCTGACCAGAATGACTTATTTATCATCATTTTTCTAAACAATTCACTATTCAATGTGCTTACCAAGCTCAGGGTCCAAAATATCTATCAAAAATAATTTTTGCGTGCCAGGACACCGGTTTTGTCAGGGCGATCTCTTTCAACACTATAACAATGACATAGTTTAAGATCATATCACAAGCGTGAGGTATTTGACGAGCTAACACCGATTGAAGATGAAATGGATTAAAGTTTCTACGCTCGGCGTTCACTTAGCTGTGTCTGCTTTGTGATTGAAGAAGAGAGGCAGAGGGAGGGGAGAGAAAAAGCAGCAGAGCAGCAGCGGGCAACAAGCCACCAGCCCTGAAACCCAGAAATAACAGCGTACTTAGCGGGAATGATCAAGAAAGCATAACTTTTGCACAACAGAATTCATTTTTCAAGCCTAAAACGACATATAATTCAAAGAATTAGGCGACAAGGATTGGCCGTTTTCGGTTTTTATTTTAAGGCACCGAACTAAGAACGAAAGAAAGCAACAACACTGGAAAAAAAGACGGGGATTACACACAACAGTGACAATAAAACACTCCTCGAGAAGTGGTCTGCCTGGTCTAAGGGTGAGGTCCGAATTAAAAACAGAAAAAAAAATCGGAAAACAGGTATTTTTCTGAGCATATTGTGCGTGGTTTATTTCCAAGTACCGTTTCTGTGTGAACTTTAAACTCAGGAAACAATGAAGACCTAGTCAGCAAGAACTCATCAAGTGTCTCGACGCTGCTAGCGTTAGCGAGCGAAGGGGCTGCAAAGCTAAGGGAGCTAAGTTAGCTGTTGGCTAACGTTAGCTTGCTAGCTAAACGTGTTTTTTCAGAAACTTTTCGTGTTGTTTCCACGAAGCCCAAACACTGAAGGATTATTCTGAGGACAGAGGGGAAGGGCAGGTTCCCTTCTGGACTTTTCCCCCTCTGCGTACTTTTCTAACATGATGGCTACAGAGGTCAGCAGTGAGGATGCGGGTTCGGTCACGACAGGGACAGGGGTGGCAAGCGGAGGAGGAGGCCCGGAGACGGCCCCTTTTCCCTACTATCCTAAGCATAACAGAGTGCGAGTCACCGATCTGGGACAAGAACCGACCCAAACCACCCGCCAACATTCAAACACTTCTCCGGACTCGCTTCCCGACACAAGTATCTCTCCGGTGCCTGGTGGAGATATAACGGGATCAGTGCTCTCCGCAGCTGGGAGTGGTGGACAGGCAGTTTTCCAAGGAACCAACTCAGGGACAAGGGGCGGCATGTGCAACTCTCCCACCTCGGAGAGTCCAACCAGTCGGAGTTCACCCACATCTACAGGCCCAGATGGCTCTTCGAGCTTCCCACCTCTGCCACCTGCGCCCCCCATTGATGAAAGCGACCTGCCGGATTGGGGGGATGAGGAAGATTTGGTGTTTCCTCTCTCTGCACCTCCCACGAACCAGTAAGTATGACACCAGTTCAAAACGACGCGCTGTTCTTTGACACCGAGCAATTGTAATTTCACCAACAGCAAGCAAAAAGTTTTTTTATTTATTTTTTTTTATTTGGTGCCGACTTCCTTTTCTACTGTTACATACTTGTCTCAGTCTACTAATAATTCAGTTGCAACTGTTTTAAAAGTCTCTAAACATTGCTTCGGCTAATGTGGAAGTTGATATTCAGTATCCGGTAGTATCTATGATCCTCGATTCACAGTTTCCTGGAGTGCTGCGTATCATTTGCATGTTTGGAATATTTTTATCATTTCAGAAGAGGTTCTGGCAGCCGGAAATTAATTTTAATAGTGCAGCTGAAAGTCTATGTCTATAAATATGTCCTGACTTGCTGGTTAAGTGCTCCTTTGAATGATATAGGTAGCCAAGTTTAATAATAAACTTAATAATTACACTTTTGTTCTAAATACTGATGGGTATGACGTAATGGAGAGTGTCTATGAAATGTCCCATGGCAAACCACTCTTTTTTCCAAGATAGTTGAGTATGAAAAGATCACAAAGATAAAAATACAACATGATGAGCATGTTTATGGCATGAGCTACATAGTCTATCACTGTTTCATACGTTTGACATCAAGGGTCTTGTTAAATCTCTCTAGTTCACAGTGGAACTGTAATGTCCTCAAACATCAGACAGACCTGAGTGAAGGTTTGGAGTTCCTGTGCATGCTTTTTCAGATTCATGTGCTATCTTCTAAAAAGCAGTGCTTTGAAACACTAACTTTCTGCTTGCATGCAGGTTTAAAACAATTTGTTCAGGACCCTTGCCAACCCGGACATTTTCTACACGCGACAGAACACTCCTTGTTTTTAAGCCTCCAAATGAGGCTAGCGCATTATATTACTGTATTACTGTCAAAATGATCAGCCATGTGTTTTACGAAGGGTCGGGCGTCTTTTGAATTTGAACGGTTCCGATTCCTCGTTTCGATTCCGATTTCTAACGATTCTATTTAGAGACGGGGTTAAAAAAAAAAAAACATCAACATGGTTTAATTAGGCTAGATAACCAGGTGTTTCAGGATAAAATAGTCTAAACCTCTGAATTAATGTTAACTGTATGAGCTTTTTACCTCATAACTTTACCACGAGTTTTTTTTGACAGAACCATTTCAGGCCAGTTCATTCACAAGTAGAACATGTACGTGACTGCAGATGTTATGAATCTTTTCACAGGGGGCACACTTTGCAAGAAAACTTTATTTTTGAAAAGCTGATGAAGACACATTTACACCAGTGGTTGCATTACTTGAATAATCTCCACTTTTGGCGGGTTTCTGAAATGGTGAAGAAAAAAATCTGATGGCCATCTGTCATTTTGACAGATCACACACACACACACACCACCTCTTCGTAAACATTTTCAACTTTATGCACAGAATAGATCATGGCGGCAACTAAACCAATCAATAGAAGGAGAATTAACAAAGCTTTATTCCTGGTCTCAACGCGTCTTGCTGTCTGGAAACGGTGTGATAAAGAGTTATGGGAGGCGTTGGAGTGTGTCTGCTGCAGGATTCTCCTTCCACTGAGTGTTTTCGGGATCACGCACCTTTCAGAGTCTCGCCGATTTCTGATCGCTTCAGTTGCAGAAATGTGTCCTGATTTCAAAACTTCTTCAGGGCAGCGAAAAAGTATTCATCTTCTTGTCGTGTGATGTTTGGCTCATTGGATATAAAACAAACGGAATTAAAATCGGATACAATTGAATATATTGTATAATTTAAAAAAAAATGATGGCTAAATATCGATTACTATGAGTTTTTAAATGTTTTTAATTTGACCCAGTCAGTCAAAAAAGTCTGATGTACTCGTATCAGTATCTGATGCTGTTGATTTCCCACTGATGAGAGAAACCCGGAGCAGAAAATCAAACAAACCAAAAACATCAGTCCAGAGGTATGAAATGAGGTATGAAATCATAAACTGAGCAGAGTTGGGCAGTCCGATGACTGATCTGTTGGATGGTGTTAAACTGTGATTCTTGTGGAAGTGGACAGAAAAAAAATAAATCTTTTTCTGCAGAGGTACATCTACTACTCTGCTAAATAATATCTAAGCTACAGATTTTTGTTTACAACCAGCCATCGCTTTGAGTCCAGCTCCGTACATGGTGACACCTACAGGATGGTGTCAGCAGAGGAGAAATGTAAATTATGACTAGACAGTTTAAAACCTACGGTTATCGGGTTGTAATTTACCAAGCGTCCAGGCACAACAACTGGCCTCTGTTGTCGTACGGTAACATACCTGTCTGCCACACCTTCAGATCCTGAGCCTGTGTGTGTGTTTGCTTAAAGCCAAGTGTTTTTGTTTAGGCCTGCAGCTATCCAATATTTCAGTAACTCAGTGCTCTACTGTGTAATCCATTAATGAATTAATTGGATTTACATGTGCTATACCGGCGGCTTTTCAGGAAGGCCCCTACATTTAAAGCTGCCCCTTCCTTTTGTTCTGTCATGTGTTTTTATGGTCGTGCGTCAGTCCACCACAAAGGATCGTCTCAATTAAATATTCATTAGAAATCCTTTTTAGAAGATTTTATTTCACTAATACAAGGTAATTATTCAGTTATTCACCTCGATCTTGCATATTTTTGTCCAGGAATTCGTCAGGAGCTTTTTAGCAGCTGGTTACGGGTTTGTTTGTTTTCTCTTCTTATTGTCAGAAGCTTCTGAAGTCTGCATTAGGTGTTTAGCGGAGGCGAAGAAAAACCTGAAACACCGCATTTGGCACAACAGTACGTCCTTTTATAAGTGTCAACATTGTTAAAAAGGGACAGCAACTTCCTCTCCGAGCCTGTTTCAAATCAGTGCATAAAGACACTGGCTCAAAGCCAGTATATTATGTTGTAGGCATTGTTAAATACATCAGTGTGTTTGTATGAAGTTGTTTTGCTGTTGAAAGGTATGGCAGCTTTTAATGTGGAGTAAATTCACTTTACTTTTCCTTGATCTAAAACCCAATCTGTCAGGCACATATAAAGTAAACATAAGCAATATTTTCTTTTTTTTTTAAACCATTTTCCGATCAGATGCTTATTGTTTTTTTCTCCATTCTCAACGTTTTCATTGAGAAAACGTTGAAGCATTCGATTTTTTATTTTTTATTTAAATCTGCGACACTTTCACAAATCCTGTTGGTGAAAGTACAACGTGTCAAAAAAAATGTGTTTTTTGTTGTTTTTAGCGTACACTGCGATGCTCAGCTACTGGTCGGTACCATAACATTAACTGCTCTAATTGTAGCGCCAGCTGCCACCAAAACAGGTGACTGCTTTGTGAGAGCTATAATTAGCAAGCAGAAGAGAAATGTAAATAATTATTTGACACTGACAGTTTAATAGTTTGTCAAAGCTGTGGTTACAGCAACCCTCCTCCATTTCAATACCACGAAGGTAACTCGCTTATCAGCCCTACACTTACTGTACATACGGGGTGTGTTAACTTACAGCTGAGTACTTGCCTGGCAAGTTTTGTCTTTGGCATTTGAAGAAAAAAAGAAAAAATGCTGGGAGATGAATAGCAAAATAGGAACTTGTGACGTCTCTGCTGAGTGGTCACCCTCGTTACACAGCTTTGTTGTAAAAATAGCCATCTGGAGTCTTCACGTTTTCTACGTCTGGCATGCTATGACCTGTAAATGTAATATATCTCCTTGGCGCTATGTCCCAGAGTCATATTTTTATCCAATATTGGTTAAGTAAAAGCTAAATCGACAGTCGATCTCTAGATTATAGTGTGCATTGTGATTCCTTTTTAGTTGGATTTGACTTGCATGACACACTGTGCCCACTCACCCAGAACACTTTATTTTTAAATCTCTAATAAAAGACAGGGACATTTCTCTAACATGGTTCCATCCTGGAGAGCATGAAAAACTTATTATTATAAAGCTTTTATTATACACCAGATGGACACTAATCAGGGTTTTGCAGGTGTTGCAAATTTTCTTTGAAGTCTGACCTGACAATTTGGATTTTTTAATGCCAGACCTGCTCGACCAGCGTCTTCCTGTTGGATTTTTTGCAGATCTTTAACTAGTAACCGTGTAGCAACTATGCTGCAAGTTATTTGATACATGTAGTGCTTTTGAATTGAGCAGACAATGAAGACTGACTGTCCTGATCAATAAGTTAAATATAGAAAGTAAAAAATGCTCTGGTACCCCAGTCAGATTGAGATTGGACTCTGTGTACCTATTTTAAGCTAAACAATAGATTAATCATGTTCTGATTAAGACAATTCTTTACTCCACTAAATTAGGAGTGAGCAATTATCAGTGAAATTAGTATATTATGTGTTTAAGTTGCTCAAAATGTAAAAAGTTCACAATTAATTCTGAAGTATCTATTACAACTTTTATTTAAAAAAAAAAAAAATCTAAAAGAGTCAAGTTTAAGTCTGATTAGTCTTAACAAAAATCTTTCTCCTCCCCGATGAGAATTTCCCATATTTTTTGGACTCTAAGTCGCTCCAGATTATAAGTCGCATTATTTAAAAAAAATGCGGTATAAAGAGGGGAAAAAAGAACATTAGATGCACCCGACTGTAAGATGCAGGACCAGTCAAAATATGAAAAATTTACAACTTATAGTGTGGAAAATATGATGATTGGGAAACAGTTTTAAAAAAAAAAAAAACAAAAAAAAAAAAAAAAAAAACTTTAGCATGTACTACTTTTTATTTGTGGTACTGATTGTATGATGATCAGTTATACTTGGGAATATTGAGCAGTGATCTATTCTAAATAAATAAAGGGTTTAATTTAAGAAAGAAACAAGATTTTGGATCTTGTCAAGTCATCTATTTACGTTTCACCCATGTCGCTCTCATGCTTCTTCCTTTCCATCAACACCTTGCCCTGTCAAGCCTGCATCATGGCCTCCGCCACGGCTGAAGTATTTAAAACTGTTGTTAAACATGTAGCCAACATTTACTGGATGAATGACACCAACTTTGTCACTGCAAGACGTCTGAGCATACTTAAAATTACCTTTAGAGCAGGAACAAAACTAAATAGTAGTTTCCTGTGTCTGTATCACTATGCAGACGGTGTGCTACACAGAATGAGCTAAATATATTTTTGAATTGCGTCTGAATTGTAGTTTGCCAGTCCTGGCACAGATGTGTCGAAGAAGAATGAGGTAAATGTTGGTTTATCAAAGTGTAATATTTAACAGCGATATCTCTATTATCGTCAGGTTTGGGCATCAAGTCTTGAGAATGAATTGGAACCGTTACTAACATTTCAATTCGCCCAGAAACATTCAGATTTTTAAATTTAGATTTATAGGTCATAGGTGTGATTCCTGGTCCAATATTTTATCTTTTTGTATGTTTATCTTTCATTCTTTACTTTTTTAAATGCACCCCTCTGTCTGGAATAAAGATTTATTAATTTGATTAGAAAAGATTGAATTTATATTTTAGAGTAGGTATGGGATATTTATTAAGTAGTTGGAAGTAGTATTGTATAAAAATTCACAATGACATTCAAAAAATGTAAAAAACTCATAGACTTCAAATTGATAAGCTGAGAATCATTTAAATTGAAATGATTCCCAAACCTAAATATTATTGCGTGATTTCCTGATACTGTGGAGTCCAAGGTGATGATGTAGTTAAAGAAATTGAGTTTAACTGGTAATGCCATACAACATTTTTTTTTTCTCCAGAAGACATCCATGTACATTTCGGTAGGAAGGGATTGACTAAAAAACTGAAGTGTGAACATTTTGACAAATTTCTCAATTAACCCAACCAGTACAATAAATCATTCTGGCTCAGAAAGCACAGTCTCATTATTCTGCCAAGATATGAGCAGGTCAGAAGACAAAAGATAAGCTCTTAACCTGCGTGGTTAATAAAGAAAGCACAGTCTTTAAACCGCTGAAGATCTCTGAAATCTCTCTTTATAAATTCTACACAAATGGCCACTGTGACTTTCATTCACAAGTCCACACAGATTTACGTACTCTTGAATAGAGTGTGCGACCCGTGCCCAACACCGTGAGTTCCTGCCACCTTTGGAAACACGCGGGCCTGTGCCTCAGATTAAACTAACAACTCTTTGGGAAATGAGTGGTTGATTTTGAGTTTCCACGAAGATTAGAGGAGATTTTAAGCCATGAAGGGGTTCCCTGATTAGATGGTGGGATTGTAAAACCAGCGTTAATGAGTTTACCTGATTTGCTGGTTGAATGAGGAATATTGCTGCAACCGTATTAATTTAATATCAACACTGTCTTGTTTACTTTTGTGTGGCTAGTAGACACAGTCTGTAAGGCCGGCACATTGTTACCATTCAGATCATATCCTCTTAAACGGTATTTTCCTCCTCGGAAAAGTGGAAGGACTATATTAGTGAGCCTTTTTCAGTCATTACACAAGTATTTGGCTGGTGAGCTCAGCAAATAGTTTATAAAATTACTTATACAGACCTTCGGAAGCTCTTTAAGCTGTTTATGCGTTGATGGAGACATTTCCCACAATCTCAACGCTAATACAGAAAGTTGAGTTTCTTAGATGGGGACGCTGACACTTCCAAGTAATGCAAGCGCGTATATAAATCTATGCTTTTATTAGGGCTGTCAAAATTAACACATTAAGCCTGTGAAAACTCATTGCTTTTAACGCTGTTGATTTTCGTAATGTGTGATCAACGCACAGGCTCCTGTACTTTTTGTATGCGCTGCAGTTTGGACAATATTTTCTTCTCTTTCAGCATTTAACTTAATGTAAAGAAGTTCTCCAGTTCTGCTCTGAGGCCGTATGGCTTCAATAAGCTCTCAGTGAATCTTCCTCAGGAAAACACGACTATATACGAGTCACTTTCCTCTGTACAGTCGGGCCTTTTTGTTGTTTGGAGGCGTTTGCGTCAAATGCGAAAACGGCACAACGTCTTATTCTAACAGCAGAGTCCATTGTTGTATTTTATGCATTGTTCATTTTGTTTCCGTGTTTTAATCCCACTTAAAATCTGTTTCCTTTAATTTTCCTCCATGTTTGTAAAACGCAGGTATCTTGTGCAGGGAGCATATGCATAATAGTACTTGTGATACATTTTTTTTTTGAGAACGTGGCACCTTTAAAATCCACTCTCGCGTTTCCTCTGCACGTTTCTGTTGTGATGTAGGTTCTACATTTTATTCATTTTGGTCTTAAAAAAGGTCTTAAAACTCCTTTACTTGGTAAATCTGCAGAAACCTTCTTAGAGCTGGTTTGTCAGGCGTGCTGGCTGAAAATCCACCCCCAGTTTTCCAGCTGTAAAATCGGTTTTGCACCGGCAAGGCAAAGTCTGTGGTCTGAATGCATTGCTATTTTGTTATACAATATTGTATCCTCATCTGACATTCACACTACCACCATGCTTTTTTTCTACGCCATCCTGTTGTTAAGACTTAATGGTAATGCTAGAATATTTCTGGAACATTCAAATGTTGAGTGACTACAGTACTTACTTTGTACTACTGCCTGGGAACCACCTCTATTGGGTTGTTGCTGCCTTTGTTAATGTTCTGCTATGAAATTGCACAATTGCCTTGTCATTCATAGCGTTCACACAAATACTAAAGCTTGCTATTACACGATGAAATCATTCGTTTTTTTAGGAGAAAAGAAAAGCAAAAGTTGGAAGAAAATTTGAAGATTTGTAAAAGAACTTCAGAAAAAAGTGAAGCACCGAGTCGGTGAAACACGATGAAGAGAAATTGCCGACTCACTTCATGAGGGGAAGCTTTCTTTCTGCACCGAATGTGAAAGTGTAGAAGTGTTGAGGCCAAAATAATTCTTATCGCTGGAATACCTGGAGATAATTTTTCATTCAACCAGTAAGGTTTTCTGATTAAAAACAAAAAAAAAACAAAACAAAAAAAAAACAGCCATTTCTAAATTTCGATAAACATGCATGAAGATGGGGTAACAAGTTCGGAAAACATTTACATCTTACTAAAAATGGCATATTGAAAAATTTGTTGTCTCCATTTTAATAATAAATATACTTGAAGTATTTTACAAACAATTTGCTGTTTTAATAAAGCTATTCATTCCCACTAATAAACCATCTGCATCATTTTCAAATGATGGCAGATTAGTTGTAAATGTTTGCATGACGAGTAAGGCTGAAACGATTAATCGTGACCGTGAAACAGTCGTCCACTGCCAAGTTTTTCCGTCTGATTTTCAGAATAATCAATAGAATAATCAATAACTAAAACGATCGTTAGTTGCAGCCCTAATAACAGTGCTCGACTAGAAACGTAAGCTTACTTTTCCAGCAGTTGTGCTTTTAGAAATTAAAAGCTCAGAAGGAAAACTGTGTGATTGTCACAGTGAAGCTTATTACCTCTGATTTAATGGTGTTATTTCAGGCAAACTGACTAACAGCAGGAAAGCCAACATGTTGGGTTTCCGCCGTCCATCTTCGTCTGTCTCACTGGTTGGCTAGCGCTGACGCAGATCACTGCTTCGGACACATAGATGGCTCTTGCACTCATCAGTCGGACGTCTGGCACTTGTCCTGTCATCGTCTTGGCTTGCACAAAGTAAACAGCTATGATGGTTCATCTTGCATCATGGGTGCTTTACTGAATCCTGGTGATCATGTGGCTTAAGATTTCCTCATCCGACAGTAGACTCATTACAGAATACAAGACCAGTAGGTCAATGTAATTCTGACGATTTAAGGACAAAAACAATCTGAAAAGTGTAACGGTACTACTACAAAAAAAATAAATAAAAATCGTAAATTATCTCCTACATCAGTCATCTCCTGCTTGGTTTTATCTGTTTAAACATGAATAGACAACAATAACAGAAGTTTAGAGGATTTTAGTTTAGAGTTCATAAACCTAAACGGTGTTTGCATCAAAACGACTTTCATTCATTTCCCAAGTGAGCGCTTGGAGTGAGACTAAAACCACTTTGAAACACTTCAGATGGACAAACTTGTGAGTTTGTGTGTCAATGTTAATGTAGCTGAAGCTCGTGTGTCGGTGTGTTCAAATTTTCATAGGTTGCACCTAAATGGGTATTTTTACATCTGTCTGTTAACATATGCCACTCCCTATCCTTGCCTCCCTGTGGTAGAGAAACCAATAGGCAGCATGCTCAGGATGTGTGCTTTTGAGAGAGAAAGAGGAGCGAGTCGGAGGAAGAGAAATCATTGCAGGATTAAGTGGAGCAAAGACCAGAAGGCTACAGCACCACCGTCTTTCTTTAAACCGACCTTTAAAATAAGATCGAGATGTGTCGTTACTGAACTGGTTGATCAGACTGATTAATCAAGTAAATCCACCTGAGCCAGTTTTGGTCTTTGTTGTCTTCCCGTTTGATTATTCCCCACGGATGTTGCTCGTTGTACCTGGCTTCGAGAGATGACTGTGTCAGGGCTCCAACTGGGGGAAGCCCCAATGCCTTTATTGGATTTAGACATTTTTTTGGTCGTCTTCCCACGCTGGAGCTTGCACTTTTTACCAGGGCAGCAGCGCTATTGGTGGAGTGGATGCACCTTGTGAGAGTACGGGACACAGGAGGGACATGCAGCAGAGGGCGAACTCGGCGTAAGTGAGGCTTCCACTCAGCCTTAAAGTTTCCTTTCAATCCCCAACATTCATTTATAGCGTCGAGTAGAGACGGGCACTCAAAAGTTTCTCAGGATGTTTTGAGGTAATTATTGTAGTGATGATAAAAACGTATTAAACAGTTTGTTGGCTCTGAATCCCTCCCAGCAGAGCCTCTCAGCGCCACACTTCTCCAAAAATAAAACTTTAAGAAGTGCAAGTCAATAATATGGATTCAGGATTGCATCTGTTCAATTAAACTCAATAGTTTTTTTTTTTTAGTTTTTTTATTTTAAAAAATAAGACATTTTCAACACCTCATAGAACCACCAAGAGGATAGATTGTTCCAAACTGAAAAAGAAGAAATCCAAATCATGCGGTTAGAAGTTATTTTTAGTAGATAAACGTTTTAACCAACTTTTTTTTCCGTATTATGATTATTGCTTCTCCTTAGTAGGTTTTTACAATATGCTGTGAATATATCATCACGGCATCAGTGACAGCATTATTAACAGGACAAAGAATTGCATGTATTACAATAAATCTGATTATATAAATGTCATTGTGGTCACTATCTGGGGTTGGTGAGTGCAATAAACTAAAAGTAGAACAGCATTAACTCTGTAAGCGTTTATTCCAAGTAATACCATCATCGCAGTGTGGATTGACATCACCACATATCGTATATTTTTCTCATCTCATGCAGCCCAAATGCCTTTGTCACAATATGTTGTTTTATGAATCAATTTTTAATTGCTTTCTGCACAAAGTTTAAATGTTAATGTGACTGACTTCAGTACGACGTGATCTTTTCCTGATTTAAAACCTTTGATGCGATGAAGTAAACCACAAACATATCCAACCCCAAATGTTGTGTCAAATACGCCATTTTTAGCCTGTTAATGTAAACAAAAACAATTTTTATTTCAGTTATTAGCGCTCCAAATGCTGAACATTTGCAACAACGCAGCTAGTCAAATTGATTAGCTGCAGATGTTTGACTGGAGACGATTAATATATCTTCAAACGACTGAATTTGTGACTCTTATTCATTTGCTGGTTCATTACATGACTAATGACTGAGCTCTGCTGTACCTTTAAATTCTTTATTTAGTTGTTTTTCTGTTTGCTACAGATTGTTCCTTTAAAAAAAAATGTAATAAAGGGTTATTGTAGGACGTAGGAAGTCCTGTGAAACAACCAATGAGCCTTTTGGTGTTAGATCCACGTCGATGGTTTTTCAAGATTGGCAGGTGAAAGGGGACGCTAATTTTTCCATGCTGCATATCTGACCGTTAAAGACTGGTTATATCTGTAACTGTGATGCAGAAGTTGGCTCTATTGTTGTGATTTCCAGTTGAGCCTCGACTGTGCAGCTAAAGATTTTGTTTTGTAGATAGTCAAATAACGAGGGAAGTTAAACTATACGTGTCATTATTTGTTGGTGTGTCGTACAAAAACCTCCCATAAAAATACATTGACTATATACAAACATATCAGTTGTGCATACAGAGAATGATGACATACAATAAAGTTGGGTTTAATTCATTTTTTGTTGTTTGATTTTGATAAGGGCAGACAGCATGTCTGTTGAGATGTCAAAGTACAGATGCACCCATAGCAACAGTGGAGGACGACATGATAGTTTAATGAGTCAGGCAGACGGACCGACAGAGGCAGAGACGACGTCTACCTCAAGCGAATCACAGCAATTTTTCTGTCCTGTTGCTCTAATTTCCCCTGAAGACAAGAGTCCAGCTCCAGATTCCGACTCTGTGGTAACAATAAAATGGCACTTAAAATAATGTTCAACTTTAGGCTCGAAGCGTCTCAAAATTTTACCAAGGACTAATTCATTAATTTATCATCCTAGTTCCTCCCCAAAAAAGCATTAAAGATGCATTCCATTTACTTTCTGGACATTTCTCTTTTAAACAAAATGCTTTGCGGGGGTTGAGAGGGAAATGTGAAATCAGCTGCATTTGCACACGCAGGGCAGGCGAGCGTCAAAACTGGCAAAGCTCAGAAAAAGCTGCCTTCTCTGTTTCCCCAACTGTTCCTCTATTACAAATGTGTTTAATATTATGCAGACTTCAATGTTTCAGTTCAGCTGTGCAGCACTTTGGTGAGAGTTTAAATATAGAGTTAAGAGCTGTTCAAAAAAAAAAAAACACAGCACTTTAGCAATGTTTTCATGTTGTTTTTGATTTACCAATTGTAGATTAGTTATTGAGTGATTAGTCTGTAAACCTCTAAAGATCTAAATCCATTTGGATTGAAGCTTAAATGATGGCACACATGTGATCTTGCCTGGTGGTATTCCAGATGTTGCACAGTCACATCTTTGTGAATTACCTAGACAGAGAAGCTGCTTACACACTGTCGAGCTGGTCTGTGTGTGTGTAATTACCCACATGCAGGTACCAGGACTGGAACGACACGAGAACTCGAGCGCAGCCGCAGTTGCGAAGTTAACAAACGGTGCAGAGCCTCTGGCTGGGCTCCCTCCCCCATGTGGTGACGCAGCCACTGTTGGCCCCTTCCTAAACGCACTGCTGTTGCATAGAGATTGGCACACTCTCTTTTGTTTTAATTACTGACTCGTTTTGCTAAACAAGCAAACTGAATTTGTTGCTCAGCGATTTGCATTAATCATATTCATGTCTGTCCTAATCAGTGGGTCATAATCTGTATGATCTCCTATGAGAGCTTCCTCTTTTACAAATGCACTTTGGAAACGAAGCCCATTAGTTATGGCTGCTCACAGTCTTCAGCTGTGACACTTAAGGAATTTTACTTGCACCGTTCCTTTGCTCAGCAGTAGGGCGCAACAATAAATCGACCAGATTCATCTCGGTGATTGGCTGATATTTAACTGTGAAGCCCATCTTATCCGCTGATCTTATCTGCCTCGGCAAAGGTCTAAAAATCAAAAATTGCCAAAAGAATATTAGTCATATACGCTATTGTAGTAGACCATAACAATGTCTGCAGTTACACCTGCCATTATTGTGTAACATGTTGGTACAATAAGGTGCTCTCAGCTCCTCCACAAATTTCTAAATGATTGTAAATATTAGGGATGCATGGTATATTAGTTTTAACCATATCAGCTGATAATTTTTTTTTTTTTTTTAGCATTTTTTCATCTTGTTGTCATTTGTGTGTGTTGGGAAGGGGCGGTGGCTGGTCAGGAGGTATTTGTAAAATCACATATTATGATTTTATTTTATAACATAGTATCCAGTTGTCTTCCTGTTGTTTGCTAAATGGCAAGAAACGAAATCAAACACCACATCTATGACTAAGAACCTTGTGTAGTTAATAAAATAGTTGCATTAAAACCGAATTTCATAATGGCATTAAAACACTGAAAATTAAAAAAAAAAAAAAAATCTGCTAGCTTTTTAAATGGAAGTTTTTTTTCCCATCTTTTGTTGACCATCGGGGGAATTGCTTGCTGAAAAGCTGGCTCGGCTTTACTCAGCGGAGCCAAGATATTTCTGCTCTCCTTGCTACATATGTGCTGACATGACGGCCCATTCCTGAAACGGATGGTAGAACCATTAGGGCTGTAGTGATACAGTGATACATGATATTCTGTCCACGATATGATATATATTGTGATATTCATCAAACGATACAATTCAATACACTTTTGCGATTTTTTTGAAAGATTTTAGAGGGACAGAATGATTTTGGTGACATTTTGTGACTGTTATAGAGTTGGTTGGATTGAATTAATTTAACTGAAAACTGATTAAAAGCACCAACTACACAATACCTGACTCTGGTGGGACGTGGACACAGACTTAAAGTCAACAGCTGGACAAAAAGAATCAAAGAAGTGGTGAGAAAACATGTTTCTTTTAGTTGAAACAGTACAAACTGTAGCTTACATGCATTTGTAAAGTAAATAAAGTGCACCAAGTACCCTGCTCTGCATAGTCTGATACCTTTTTAACCTTGACACTTAACATCTGAAGGAATCACTCTAAGCCTCATGACCTAATCACTCTCCCGGCGAAGCAAGTAGTGAGTGAGCAAGATGACAGTTGGATGTTACGATACTTGCGGATGAATATCGATTTTTTTTCTAGGAAGGAAAATATCGATATATATCGCGATATCGATATTATCCTACAGTCCTACTAATATGTGACTCTGATCTATTTGTTTCAAGGCGTTTT
>NW_015115835.1:31929-35609 GCF_001443285.1 Poecilia latipinna
GTAGCTTACATGGATTTATAAAGTAAATAAAGTGCACCAAGCACCCTGCTCTGAATAGTTTGATACCTTTTTAACCTCGACACTAATCACTCTCCCAGTGAAGCAAGCAGTGAGTGAGCAAGATGACAGTTGGATGTTACAATACTTGCTGATGAATATCGATTTTTTTCTAGGAACGAAAATATCGATATATATCGCGATATCAATATTATCCTACAGCCCTAAGAACCATACACTGTGATCTCCATGGTTGAGGTTTACAGTCCGTTTAGTTTACGAATCAACTTTCCAGGTCATGAAGATCTGTGTGTTGTTCTGTGAAATTGCATCAGGATGTTGATTACAAGCCCAGCATGACTGTGCTGTTCATGCCTGAACGTGTGCTGATGGGTGTCTCTTATTACCGCCGTCTAGGATCATCACTGTGTGCCAATGACACAGCTCATCTTCCGTCGCCTTCACTGTGCTTGAACGCTTGTTCGGCTGGAAGCGTCACACTCGGCTCTGTTTCTTTGCATGTTTGCTTCTATTTCCTTGCAGGCATTAAATGGGTAGAAATTTGCTTCCCCCAATGTCATGGATTGCAAATTTATCATACTGTTGTAAGCAATATGTATTTCATGGAGAAAAAAAAATAAAATTGAACTGTTAGCTAATTAATTTTGTGCCACACTTTCAGGCTCCATCTGCCTGTGACATCATATGTTGGCTAAGAGCAACGTTTTCAATAAAATCTTGCCTTTTGAGAGCTTTTTTTTTTTTTTTTCCTCTTGCATCCAATAGCTGGAAAAGGCTATTCATATATATTATGGAGTCTGTTTTCAAAGCAGAAAAAACGCTAACACTTTGTAATTGTTTGTCACTTTATACCATCCTGTTGCGTCTCTCAATTATTAAGTCATGTAAATTACTCTTATTCTATAGGTCTGCAAGAAAATTTTACACACTTTTTTTTTTTAAGTCACTGTGGCCCTTGAAAGGCAAAGCAGGCATAGGAAATGAAATGTTTAGCAGAATGCCTGCACTGCATAAAATATCAACTATGAAGAGAAGTAAGCTGATGAGGCTTTAGCTCAGTGACATTTGTAGTCAAAAGATTGGTGAAATCTTAATATATATATTTTTCTTCTTGGCGCATACCAGAAATGTTTATGTCCACATTACCTGTTCCTAACATGATGCAAGTTGTCACCTTTAACCCACATTAGAGGAGTTGCACTGAAGTGTGCCAGCCTTGGAAAGTGTTATCAGAAGTGTCAAGGCTTCTGAATGGAGCGGGTTCAAAGCGGATCGGTCGATACCAGGTGCCGTCGGTGTGGGGTAATGGAAAGTCACGTCTTTTTGACGTGTGCTTGATGTTGGGGTTTCCTTTAAGTTTCAGGGAGCACAGACAGAGCGGGACCACTGCACCGTTCTGCTCACATGAGTTTTCAACATTCACAAATACTGGACACTGATGTGTTTGCAGTGGGCAAAGTCACTGGAAAAGTCAACACCAAAGTTGCCATCCAGCAAAACAAAAAAAAACAAAAAAAACGTTTCACAAGCAGAAAGGCAGTTCAACAAATCACAATCCTTCCTTTGATAAGTCTTTGAAACTTAAACCTGGTAAATGGTTTTTAACGATTTCACAGTAACATATAAACAAGTTTAAACAACTGACTTAAGTACATGTGACAATGTTATTTTTACTTAAAAAGGAAATTCTAGTTTTGAGACAACAATACTAGCAACTGTTTCATCTTTTAGTGACCGCTAACGGTAGGCAGTAAAAATTTGAGGCAGTCCAGATGGCAAAATAAATGCCACAGATGGTTTTTGGGGTTTGCAAATGGCTAATTAAAAAAAAAATAAAAATATTGTTACTATCATGCCATGACTAATTTCAATCATGCTTTTTTTCTTCTTCTAGTATTCAGTCTTGATTTAGTGATCGGCTTTTCTTGTCATCAGCCAACTTCTAATGCATTTTAAACTTTTTCATTTGGTGGAGATGGTTTAGAAATTGTGTCGGGTTGACCTGCTCCTGCATGGCTAATACAGTTCTTACTCATACATCAGCTGTGTTTGCACCAACCTCTTACTATGAAACTGGGTTGTAAACCTAACGGAGAAGGGCAGCTTCGTTGTGTTTTTAACATTTAAATGTGTTCTGATATTATTACTGTAAAAGTCTAATTGGTTGCTTCACATCAGCAGCAGGAATTGAACCTGGAAACCTGAACCTGGAGCAGGAAAACTGAGCAGCTTGTTAAAGTTGAGCATCTCCCTGTCAAGGCGCATCAATGCAGAGTTGAACCCTGCACGTCTTACGCAGGCTCAACATGGATTACCAAGACTGGCTTGAAGCAGAAGCAATCACAGCTGAATCTTGTTTTTCATGTTGCATTTTATCATTTTGGTTGTTGCAACTGGAGGTTGTTTGAGTCGTTCTTGGCCTACTTCTAGGTAATGTGTGTGTGTGTGTATGTGTGTGTGTGTGTGTGTGTAATACAGTTGCCACTAAAATCTAGCCTGTTTACTTTTTTAAAAATTTTCTTCCATGTTGATGCTATTTCTGTTTATTCTTGTTCTGTACAACTGCACCGTTTCTCATTTTAATGATAGAAAAATCCCAGCAGTTCTCCTGCTGGTTGTGCTTTCTTTGTCAGCTCACTATCAGCAGCCTAATGATTGAAAGCATATTTTATCATGTTTTCTTTACAAGCACAGACCTGTGCTCCCTAAACCAAGTGGAAGCCACTTAGGTCTCTTGTGAAAAGAGCTTCTGCTGCTGCTGCTGCACCTCGTTCTATCTTACTGCTATACTTTTTTTTTTTTAACTTTTTTGACCTATTTTTAGAAGAGGAAGTTGTCAAAAGAAAAAAAAAATAGAAAAACATGTTAAACTTTTAACATTTGGTAGTTAAAACTCAAAGAATAGCTCCTGCATTTACATTTTAAGGGCTTCATGTAGTTTATTCTTCCATTTAAAAGTAGTAACTTATCAGTGTTATGTCTTTTTTTTTTTTTTCTTCCTTTATTTATTTTGCTATTTGTCGTCTTCAGGTGGTACCATGGCAAACTAGACCGAACCATTGCAGAGGAGCGTTTACGCCAGGCCCGGACCCCTGGCAGCTACCTCATCAGGGAGAGTGACCGCCGGCCCGGTTCATTTGTCCTGTCTTTCCTCAGTATGACCAATGTGGTCAACCATTTCAGGTACGTCAGAGTGCTTTAAAAGGTTTTTATTAGTTGGAACAATTAAAATTAGCCGCAGTGCATGCTAATTTGGAGTATTAGCACAGAGTATTTATATTTCATACATTACACAGACACTTTCAGGAGTTTCTGTTCTGCAACAAGATTTTCAATTTTAAAGCTATTTTGTGGAATTGTCCTGATTGATTTGGCCTAAATATGGCAGCGTATTAGCTGGCAGGCTTGAGCCATAATCAACATAATATTCTGAAAATGTCTTGGTTCTCTGTAACATCAACACTCACAATGGACACAGAAATGTTAGCAAAAAATGTTTTTATTCATGTCAAATCTCAGACTCTTGTTCAGTCTTACGAAGGGTTTGATGGCTGTAAATACAAAAAAGATTTTTCCGGTGATTGGGTGAGCGTAAATAATTTTATTTTTGCTAAGCAAAAAAAAAAAAAAAAAAAAAAAAAAAAAAAAAAAAAACCCCAATT
>NW_015115835.1:38641-55374 GCF_001443285.1 Poecilia latipinna
AAAAAAATTTTTTGCGGGATGTGGGGGGAGAAAAAAAATTTTTTTTTTTAAAAAAAAAAAAAAAAAAAAAAAAGCAAACAAAAAAAAAACACACCAAGTTGTTTTATTTTTTTATTCATTTTCTTTAAAAAAATATTATTTAATTCACTTTGGAGATATATCAGAAACATTTCTGTTACAAACACATTTCTTTGTTGCTATTAAACTGTAGATTGATATGTAAAAATGAGCTTTTACTTAAAATGTAGTTAAGAAAAGTAACATTGACCGTATCCACATAAATTATCTTATTTTTTCACAGATGTAGTTATTTTAAGTGACCCTTTTTTGAATATAATTAGTCAGAATCTCACATTGGGGTTATTGAGTGTATCCTACCGTGTACATTGAGACCACAGTTGATCTGTAATAGTTTTGTCTTTAAGCTTAGATAAAAACATAATCAATAGTCAGTAGATGTAAATTAAACAAAAATCCAAATATAAATCTAACCTCATGCAAAAGTAAAGTTAAAAAGAAAAAAAAAAACTGAAAAATTTTGTTAAATTTGTTAAAAAGGCTTGTTTTATTTACAAAATGTCCTTTTTATGCTACGATTCTACAAGCAGGCTACTCTCTAAGCAGACTTTGGTTGCTAAGTGGGTATCTATGAGGACAACATGAATGACATCATGCTTTTGATGTGGCACATTTTTACACACATTCACCAAGCTACTCCTTCTCACACACACACGCACGCACGCACACACACACACACACACACACCTCCTCCCCCATGCTGTTTGTGGTGAAAGTTTGTTCAGTGGGTCCTACATGAATAAAAAGTGAGATTGATGAACCGATTAGAACTGAAAGAACCTGTGGTTAAAGATCTGCTGTCGCTTAATGTTGTTTTTGTTTTCCAGGATAATCGCCATGTGTGGGGACTATTACATTGGTGGTCGACGGTTCTGTTCTCTATCAGACCTGATTGGTTACTACAGCTATGTGTCTTGCCTATTAAAAGGAGAGAAGCTCCTATCACCAGTGGCACCTCCAGAGGTGAGACTGACTTCACAGCCTTAAATATATGATTGGTTTTTTTTTTTTTTTTTTTTTTTTTTTAAATAGATTATTGTGTCAAAGGAGTTCTTCCTCACTTATTGCACTTTGTGAGAATCCTGGAAAAGTGTCAAATTTGCAAATAGGGTATGCGTGATATTTCGACCCTCTATTACTGTGAGCCATATTCCAGCATTAGTGAAATTGTCCAGATTTCCCATTAATGCCACATTATTATCTTTTAAAATCAGTAAATCTCTTTAATGTTTCTTTTAAAAATAAAGAGCAGACCAATGGGAATGAGAAGGAATTTCCCTTGATAATTTGGATCTGTTAATATCATACAAAAGCTCGTGAAACTTAAACCTCCAGATAACTTTGTGCACGAGGGACGTTAAATCTCTTGGAATCTCATCAAAAGTTATTTTTCATATGAATTGTGTTGAAGTTGGGGAAAAGTGGATGGAAGTATATTAATATATTTTTAGGATGACTGAAAAGGAATAGTGATTTCTTTTTTCTCCTGCTTCTTTTGTTCCCCACCCACATTGTACAAGAAATTATCCTCTTATTCCCCTGTTTTTTCTTTTGCCGACAGGGAGGTCATTTGAGGCAAAGCTAATGCTAATCATATTTTCATGCTGCATTGCCTTAAATAAGTTGAAACTTATTTAGTAAAATCAGTTTTGACTAAATAAATGATTGATGATTTTGGAAGATCAACGCTGAGAGTTTGTCCTTCTTATTTTCCACAGCCTGTAGAAGACAGGAGGAGAGTCAGGGCCATACTTCCATACACCAAAGTGCCAGATACCGATGAGATCAGGTAAACACTTATTAGACAAATCAAAAATTGAACGTCTTTTTTTTTTTTTTTTTTTTTTCCCTTTTGGTTTTTTTTTTAAAAACATTTTATTTACTGTGAATTACACTCACACACACACACGAGCACAGAGATCCCAGGCAGAGAAGGAAAACATCTGCCTGTTTTGCTCACAAAGAACAGCCTGATTTTGTGGAATGCTTCAGCGACCTGCAGAGAACATCATCTGACTTATTGAAAAGCAGTTGTTAAGCTGCAACGCGCGCGCTCACTGATGCTCCCATCTGTATCCCTCATTTCCTAAATCTGATAAACATCTGTCTAAAGTCAGCCAGAAAAGTCGGCATGCCTGCAAGCCTTAAGCTCTGCAGTGCAGACGACGTGCAAAATCTACCTCCGTTTTAAGCCGCAGGAGACACCTGCTGGCCGCAGTGTAGCACCATCGTCTACTCAAAACGAGGAGTTTTGTCATGGCATTTTGACGTGTGCCCACAGCTTTCTGAAAGGAGACATGTTCATTGTTCACAACGACCTGGAGGACGGCTGGATGTGGGTCGCCAATGTTCGCACAGAAGAGCAGGGGCTCATAGTGGAGGATCTGGTGGAGGAGGTGGTAAGTAAAAACACGAAGATGATAATCTTGAATAACAATTACAACAATTTCCTGAAGTTTGCACAAAAAGGCCCCGACAGAATAGAAGATATTGGCTATTACAGTTAACATAAAGACGTTTATAACATTCATTGTTATTTTGTTATGGACTTAAAAGTAGACTGATAAATGTGGCATAAGTAGCAAGAAATTGTAAGTGCTTATTCCACATGGTATCTTGCTCTTTACAAAGTAACATAAGAAGCTGATATTAGCTAATGACTCTCTGCTAGTCATTAGGTAACATCAGCTACCCACACCTGTTGCAAAGCGCAGCAACAGGTGTGGGTAGTTTAGAGAAGTCTCCCTGAATGCTCCCTGCAGCAGGAGAAAAGTTTCAAAACAATAAGTTTGTGTTTGCATGTTGTCTTGCAGGGCCGGGAGGAGGACCCACACGAGGGAAAAGTGTAAGCAGCTTGATCCCTGGAAAAAAAAAATATATATATATATATCATTTTTAACTATTAACGTTTTGTGAAGAACAGATTTACAATTCCTGAATATTTTAATACGGGTGACGTGTGATTAATTCAGTTCCTCGTTTTCCTGTCATTTTGAATGTTCACCTTTAGTTGGTATCATGGAAAGATCACAAAGACGGAGGCTTACAACCTTCTTATGTCAGGTAGCATTTTCTTTGCTTTCTGCTGAGTTAGAGCTGTCACTACAGCAGTTGTTTGTTCTTTCTCACAAATATCTGATTATATGAACTATGTGTAGTGTAGTTTTTTATGTATTTGTCTCCCTCACCCTTTGCGATGTCTTAGTTGGCCAGGTTTGCAGCTTCCTGGTCCGACCATCAGACAACACACCCGGAGACTACTCCCTCTTTTTTCGCACTAGTGAAAACATCCAAAGGTTCAAGATCTCCCCAACTCCAAACAATCAGTACATGATGGGAGGGAGGTACTACAACAGGTACGTCTGCCAGCGTGGCGTCATGCTGGAATGCATCTCGCATTAATCACGCCTTTTGACTAAACATTTGCCATGCGCAGCTTCAGCTTGCCTTGTCCTTTGGAACTGAGTCAGTTTGTCTTCCACTCAATGTTTGTCTGTTCTTTTTTTTATTTATTTTTTGCTCTGCTGCAGCCTTGACGATATCATTGATCATTATAAGAAAGAACAGATTGTTGAGGGCTACAACCTGAAAGAACCCGTTTCCATACAGGTGAGCACAAGAAGCGATTGTGTAATTAAAGTAAGATCAGTTGAGAAAAGCTCCTGGTAAAGTAAAGATGCAAATATTTCCAGCCATCTCATACTCTGGTTAAAAAATAAAAAAAAATCTGAATTTGTCTGCATAGTTTAACAAAGCTGTGAAAACAGCGAATGAAGAAATATTCATGCAACATTTTTCTGTTGGAGCTGTAGACGTTGGAATTGTCTCTGATGCAACATTTAATGGCTTTGTGAATGAAAGAGGAGTATTTTGTTTCTCATAGTTATTTTGTAATGTGGGTGGATTTGTCTTCTTACGCAGCACCAGGAGCAAGTACTAACTGACATAACGGATGGGAGGGAAATTTATAACACTATCAGACGGAGAACAAAAGATGCTTTCTACAAAAACATAGTCAAAAAAGGCTATCTCCTCTTCAGCAAAGGTATCTGTCTATGTCCAGCTCCACTAGTGGTTTCCTATTATTTGCAAATTCTGTCAGTCGCATAAGGCAGGATTCTAAGTTTCCCCCTATGATTTTAGGAAAAGGAAAAAGGTGGAAGACCCTTTACTTCATCCTGGAGGGCAACGACGCACAGCTCATCTATTTTGAAAGCGAGAAGAGAGCTACCAAACCCAAAGGGCTGATAGACCTAAGTGTGTGCTCCGTGTATTGTGTGCACGACAGTCTGTTTGGCAGGTGCTGATGGCAGTTTTCCCGAAAACGGACGTGAGATAATGGCTTTACCTTATGCTAAGCAAAAAAAAAAAAATGGTAAAGCTTTGTTTTCTGTTTGACGTTTTCAGGCCAAACTGTTTCCAGATTGTTGTCCAGCACTTTAGTGAGGAACAGTACATATTCTACTTTGCAGGAGAGGTCCCAGAGCAGGCGCAGGTAAATAAAGCTTCAGCTTTTTCATCAAAAGTGTAACAATCTTGCCGTTGTCCACAGGCCATGTTTGCTAAAATTGCTGCCTCAAAGCGTTCGGCTGTTTGCAAGATGCCTCAAATGCAGGTCTGAAATTATTAGCAACGAATTGAGCAAGTCTTGATTCTAGAGAAGTAAATACATTTATTTAGCACTATATTATGTGACACACTTTTAGTAATATGATCTCATTGTCTTAAAAGAAAGAAATGCCAGAATTGAACCTTAAAGTGAGTCACAAGGGATGGACCCAACCTTTACTGCTGTTTGTTTCTGCTGGATTACCAAAACGTGCTCCAGGTTGCAGATCACAATGAGTAGAAACTGTTTTTTATAATTTTATACAAAAAATGTTTATGTATCTATCATGCGTTTCTTTCAGTTTTGTCATTTTGCGTCTCTCGGATGGTATAACATCGCTCTGTTTTTGCAGGATTGGATGAAATGCCTTCAGACGTTCTGCAGTAACCTAAGAAAAACCACTGTACCGACTTCAAACAAAAGGCTCCGGCAGGTACGCCTTGTGTTCCTTAAAGTGCAGCAAAACAGTTGATAGTCGCACCAATGAAAAGAGATAATTGCTGAACTAGTGATCCTCTGCCAATGCCTGTACCACACAACACACGCTAGACCTGCTTATGTACTCTGAAAAGCGTCGCCTTGTACATGTTATGAATTTGCCCATCCGTAGCATTTTATGTGTGTGTGTGTTGATGACTTTTGTCTCTCAGGTGAGCAGCCTGGTGCTGTATGTGGAGGAGGCCCACAAGCTGCCGGTGAAGTATTTTACCAACCCTTACTGCAACATCTACCTGAACAGCGTCCAGGTTGCCAAGACGCAGCCGCGAGAAGGGCAGAATCCTGTCTTCACCGAGGAGTTCATCTTCGAGTAAGTGTGTGGGACTCCCCACCTCGTTTTGCTCTGTTAACTTTTGCAGAATTACAAACCGTGTGTCTGTTTGGTTTTTTTTCCTCATTTTAGTGATCTGTCCAGTGAAGTAAACAGATTTGAAATCAGTCTGGGCAACAAAACAAAGAAGAACAAAGAAAGCGACATCTGTAAGTACGACGGTCATTACTGAGGCTTTTTATTCCCTTGCTTGTTTCACAACTCGCTTATTTGACGCGTCCCTTGCAGTGTTCATGCGATGCCAGCTGGGTCGCTTGCAGAAGGGTCAGATGATTGACGAGTGGTTCCCGCTGAGCTCCCACGTCCCTCTGAAGGGGATCGAGCCGGGATCGCTGCGCGTGCGCCACCGCTACTCCATGGAGAAGATCATGCCGGAGGAGGAGTACAGTGAATTCAAAGAGGTCCGACTCATTGTGAAGTTCCCCCAACGGCAATCTCGTCTCAGTGCCAGCGATGTCCATTGACCCAAAGTGTTCTCTGCAGATGATCCTGCAGAAAGATTTCCACGCAATCTACGCTTTGGCCAACGTTTGTGGTCAGGACCGCACGTTGCTGGCCAGCCTCCTCCTGCGGATCTTCAGGCACGAGAAGGCTGAAGCGCCTCTACTGAGGACGCTTAACGACAGAGAAATTAACATGGAGGGTAAGAATCACAAACGCGGGGATTAAACTCCTGCAAAAACAAGCAACGATCATCTGGATCCAAGAATCGGTTAGCTGCCTCCTTCAGGAATTTGGATAAACATGAGGGGATTGTTCACAGTGAGGGCATGCTGTCACAAGTCGTCTTGCAGCTTAGCAATACTCTTCATTGTTTCGCAGGATTTAGCACTTTTTTTTTTTTTTTTTTGTGTGTGATGTAAACTGAGGAATGTGTGTGACGGCAGCAATTTGTATAACATCTCACGTTTGCGGGTCTTTACCAGATGAGGCAACAACGTTGTTCAGAGCAACTACGCTGGCCAGCACGCTCATGGAGCAGTACATGAAGGCCACGGCCACGCCCTTCGTCCACTACGCGCTGAAGGACACCATCCTCAAAATCATGGAAAGCAAACAGTCGTGTGAGGTAACTATACAAGAAACTCCCAGCTGCTGCACCGTAACTCATACCTGTGAGAGTTTGTGCATTGTGTAATAAAATATAGTTGCACCATTAGTGCCTTGCAGAAAAAGAAAAAGTAAATAAAAATCATACTTCTTGCTCTTTTGTCACATTTTGCTCTGTTGCAACAAGCATATAATCATGGAGGATTTTCTATGAGACCTATAAGGTAATGCCTAATTTTGAAGTTAAAGGAAACCGATTTTCTTTACGTGCAAAAATATGAAAACCGCATCTGATGTTTGCATTTAGTCTCATTTTCTTTGAGAAATGTAAATAAATTCAGCCATCTCCAACTGCCTTGATCTGCTTTACACAGAAGAATGAGCAAAACTTTTAGGGTCTATATGTGCAGGTCCAAATCAAGCAAAAGGCAGGTTTACAGGCTTTCCATCTTTATACCACTTTTAAAATCTACACAACATTGTGTTGGTTTAAATAAAACCCTAGTAAAAGACAACGGAGTGGGATTGCAACATGAGAAAATGTGAAAATTCGTTCATCATAGTTGTAAAGAATTACAATAACTAATTTCCAGTTGTCCCTCTGTGTCAAGTTAAATCCTTCCAAACTGGAAAAGAATGAGGACGTTAGTACCAACCTGGCTCACCTTCTCAACATATTGTCGGAGCTTGTGGAGAAGATCTTCATGGCTGCGGACATCCTACCGCCGTAAGATCAGAGGCAAAAACACAGAATGAGCTGAGGGATGTTTCTGTGAAAGCTGTATTAAAGTTGAATGATCCATTTTGTATCGGTCTCTCCAGGACGTTAAGGTTCATCTATGGCTGCCTGCAGAAGTCTGTTCAGCAGAAGTTCCCCAGCAACCACACCATGCGGACAAGGGTTGTGAGGTAAACCTGCAAACCATGTAGGGCAAGACATTATTAGATCTAAAAGCCAGATGAGATATTTCTGCAGTCACACAGTAAGTGGTTTGTCCCACTTACTGTGTGAGTAAACAGTTTTTTTTTCTCTCTAGTGGCTTTGTCTTTCTAAGGCTGATCTGCCCTGCCATTCTCAACCCCAGAATGTTCAACATCATTGCTGGTGAGCATCTATTGAAAAACAGTTTTCTGTTTAACATCACAGAGATGATGCAGTGTGGTGGTGGTGGTTTTTTTTAACTTCCTCTTCTTTTCACAGACCCTCCATCTCCAACAGCGGCCAGGACTCTCACACTGGTGGCCAAGTCTGTCCAGAATCTGGCCAACCTGGTTGAATTTGGTGCTAAGGTCTGAAGCCTTTTCCGTCTGGCTTTGAGTTTCGTAAACATTGATGGTATTTTGATCTTTATTTCTCTCATTTTACCAGGAACCCTATATGGAGGGAGTTAACCCATTTATTAAAAACAACAAGCATCGGATGATCATGTTCCTGGATGAGTTAGGCGTGAGTTTCTTTCGTATTTCTTTTATTATATTTAACAGAGATCAGGACTGGCTCTTAGACGTAAGCAAGCAACATCCAGCCAAGAAATGGCTGGATGTGTTTTCTGTGACATGGTTCTGATTCATTCGGGCTCAGAGAGGAACAGAAGCTGTTAATTGAAAGCTAAAGATGATGATGATGATGATGATGATCTGCGTTTGTAGAATGTCCCTGATCTCCCTGAACACCCGGAGTCGTTCAGGACGGACCTGTCGCGGGACTTGGCTGCGCTGCACGAGGTCTGCGCCACGCACTCGGACGAGCTCCGCACTCTGAGCAACGAACGGGGCGCACAGCAGGTCAGGCGCCCAGAGCGACAGCTCCACTTTCCTCACAGCTCACGCCCTCGCTCTAGAAAATAATCACTTTCTGCTTCTCTTGTCGTTCAGCACGTACTGAAAAAGCTGCTGGCCATCACAGAGCTCCTCCAGCAGAAGCAGACTCAGTATGCCATGTCCAACTGCAACAGGTAGTACTGCAGCCCATTGCTCCCGTTTGTCCATCTTTGCGCCGAGCTCCCCCCTCCCCTCTCCGTGAGCGCAGCCCTGAGGAGACCTAGCATGCTCTTCCCCCCTCATCACAACGGAACCACTCTCCCATCATGTCTCCGTCTGATAGTCCCACCCATCCTCACCCATCATCTTGTCTCGTTCACCACAAAAAGAGCTATGCAACAGCAGCGTCCGAGTACAACAAGCAACCCGCAAATGGGAAAAAAAAAGAAAAAAAAAAAACTTGCACCAATGACTGATTGCTACATTTCTCCCCTTTGGACTTTGTTCATAACTGTGATGTGGGTGCGTTTCATTCATTCACCAAGAGGACCAAATATAAGGATTTTATATGGTTTTCTTGTACCTGCTGTGCTTTAAAAGGCACAAATTGCCAAAGTTATGGTCCCCTACTTTCAACTCAGTGTGAGGAAACTGACATGAAGAAGCTAGTTCTCTCAACCCCCTTTAATGGTAAACTGGATTCTGAGCAAATATGCTTTTTATACTGTAATTAGTTACTGATTAATTTTAAAGGTTGTGACAATATCTGCAAAACGCTGAAAGAAACATTTCTGTCTGTTCGTATTTCAAAGTCTTGCAGAAAACCTATGGTTATTTTATATTAATAAATTCTCTTGCTGGAATCATGAGTATATATGTGAGATAAGCTGAATTTTTGCCAGGTCATAATTGTATCAGTTATATTTGATTATTTGGCTGCGGCTTTTTTTTTGTTTTAAAACATCCCATTTGCCAGACAGAACACATAATCAAAGAAACCAAGTAAAAGTTTACAGTGGTATTTTTTTAAATAGTACAGACTGTATAACAGACATGCATGCACTTATTAAACTGTTTTTTTTTTTTTGTAAAGTAGATTGAGTCATTTATTGTGCCCTCGCAAAGATCCAGACGCTTTCACTCGGTGTTACGTGGCACTTTTGTTTTAGGACCAAAAAAAAGAAAAACAACTAGTAGAAAATATCTTTATTTCTCAAAAAACACAACTGAAATGTGCACTTAATTTTGCCACATTTAGATTTTTTTCCATATAAAATACTGGAGTAAAGCAGGAACTTTCAACACAACTCAATAATCTCACAGGAGGTCTTCATCAGTCCAGTCCTGCAATTAAACAAAATGCGACTGATTAAGATTTCTGGGGAAAACATTTTAGAAAACATTTTACTCAAATGAAGAAAACTGTCTAGCCTCTTCGGTCAAACGAGGTTCTTTGGCAACATGGCCGTCTTCTTCATATCCTCTTTTTCGTTTGCTGCGAGATTAAAAGAAATATAGGAGAGGTTTTACAAGCGGATTAACAAGGGGTGAACTCTGTTTTGTGTCTTGGTGTTGATGCAACCATTTTAAGTGTTATTAGGCATAAAAGTATGGCGTGCCAAATGTGCCACAACCTAATGAAGCACTAATTATTCAAATGTGTAACTAAAACATGGAAATTGTTAGATATTTAAGTAAATGCAACATTTCTTCAGTAATTGGCTGAAATGAATTGTGAATTTACATTATGTTTAATACTGACCAAATATTATAAAAATGTCTAACAGTGACTTTGAGAAAGGGTGGCAGAAAAAGAACATGATGCAATACGTGCTAAAAGTTATTTATTGAAAATTGTGGCACTTTTGGTCCTCCGTAAGGTCACTGAATGGTAGTCTGCTCCTCATCTTCATCGTCCTATAGTCTAGTTTACCCCATTCATACCGGTAGGTGTCCCAGGAGTCCTAACAGAGCAACGTTGAACAGCTTGTGTCTTTCACAAACGTGTCCGTTTTATTTTACAGGACAGAGTGCACCATCATGTCTCTGGCTGCTGCCATCCAGGTAATGTGAGTTTTAAGGATTTCCACCTGCAAATCCTGTAATCAGATCGCGCAGCCAAAGCGACGCCTCGTTCCACGAGTTGTGAAACTGAAGACTCCGAGCGAGTCTGTGCTTTTACTGTGCGCATGTGGCGGTACAAACGCAACGTGACTGTCCTCTGTGGGAAACAAACAAAATCCTCGCTGCACAACTGAATATCGCCTCTCCAAAGCCCTCGTCTGAATCCAAAATCCGTCAGAAACTTCTTTTTTTTGTTGTTGTTTGACGCGGAGACCTTGCGGGAGAGGATCTTGGTGCACTGCGCTGCAGAAATCTGATCTTTTCTATCCTGGTGTTTCTATCACTTCCTCACAAGTCTTGAACCAGTTATGGGAAGGGAGCAGACGTAACGGGCTTCCTGTTTGGCTACTCCTCTTTGGACAAACTGTGGGGAACGTGTCGTCGGAGGGGAGAGAACCCAAAGTACCGAAGTAGCGATTTCTGCTGTCATCAGGGAATTCAAACACAGCACCTCTTTCCAAGACAACACTAGCCTTAATTCCCTTTCTACTCACAATCGTCCTTTCACCTGATTTTTCTACGCTACCAAACCATTGTAACTTACACTGTATTTGTTTTTGTTTTGTTTTTTTCCTTGCAGCACGAACCCAACTTTTTATATATACGTATATGCTGCTTTGTATGTTATGTAGTTAGTCTTATAAGGAAATACCGTGTTTGTGTATGATATAGCATAGAAGTGCTGAGAAAGCTGCATACCTAGAACCTGTCCTGTGCATGTATTAACCCTGAATGGATCGTGCTTTAGTGCGTGGGCCTACATATATGCTGCTCTAACAAACCATCACCTTTACTCCCTCTCTATGCCTTTGGATGAAAACAAAAAGCTTTAGCTACATTGCAGTTTTTTCCCCCCACCTCTCACTCCGCCACCACAACAGGTGGCGTTTCCTCTGTGCACCTTTGCTACGACTGTTTCTCATACGGCTCCACTCCAAGTCGAAACCACACACACGGATTCGTCGACCTTACGAAGCCGTAAAGTTCGGCCTCAGGCGCCCGCCCGCCCGACGGCTCGAGTCGCTGCAGAAGTCCGACCCTGTGCCTGCCGTAGCTCGGACGTTTACCAAACAGTTTACTGTAGATGCACTTAACGATACCGCGGACCTCACAAAGTGTTAGCAAACCACCGGAGAGAAATGAGTCACAACCACTAAGCCTATAAGTCGGCAGCCGTACCTGTGTCGGATACGCTTTACGGTGTGAATGATGCGAGTAGTGACGCAGCTTCTCTGGATTTCATACAGCTGATGTGTTCCTTTTTATTTTTCTACCCGAGACTGAACCTCGAACCTTTTGCATCTTAGATACGACCTGACTGAAATAAAACTGTTATTGCATATGACTGAACGCCTGCGATTATTCACTTGGGCATGAATGTGTGAAGAACACAACCAAATGAAATTGAAAATAATGACGTAAGATTACAACAGTGGGACGGTCTTCAGGTTGTAGTATAAAAAGAGACTGTATTTTACATGTAATCGTAATTTAAGTCTAAAACTGTTGGTGCCTCCAATAGGAAATTTAGGAATTTTCAAAAACTTTCAATAGAAATCACTCTACATCATTGTCTTTGGTTGAATTCTCATTAGTATTTCAGGTGCCAAAGTTGTTTGTTGCCTAATAATTGATGTTTTGACTGTGTATTTCCCATTAGAAAGCATGAAACAGAGTTATCCCAGAGCTTTCTTCATCTCCTTACTTGCTTGAAGTAGCAAATTCAGCGTGAATCCTCTCCAGCTTGTGTTTGTAAGCATTCACCTCCTCCTGCTTGGGAAGGTCATACTTCTTCAGGAGGGTTTTCATCCCTGCATAAATAAAAACGAGACGCTTGAATCAAATCAGAAGTGATGGTTGCACAGCTCAGCATCGCCATCTTGTGGAGAGGAACTGAAGGTGGCCTTGACTCACGTTTCATGGAGTCATACATCTTCGAAAGAGTCTCTTTGTCCTCTTTAAGGCCCAAGCATTCAGTCAGGTAGCTAAATGGGGGAAAAAATAAATAAAGTGGTGCCTGACTATATACATTAATTAATGGCAATTAAAATAACATTTCTGATCGGTACCTTTCCATCTTGAGGCCAGCTCTGGAAGCACTGTTCAGAATAGCTGTCAGAGCAATCTGAGACGGAGAAAACAGAAGTCCTGCGTCCGTCATGGCTGCTTGGGTAAGGAAATCGTCGGCGCTCTTCCTCAGCGACTCCGGGTTCTCCAGCATCGGGTATCGAGTCTGACGGGAGAAAAGTCACCTTATGGAACGCCGTATGATCGAGGTTTTAATTGTGAAAGATCTCCTGGAGCGTAATCATAATCAAAACAGAGAGCACACGCCTTGAGGTCAATCAGCAGACCCTCCATGGGTCTGTAGGGGTTGTGGACCACCAGGTGAAAATTGAGCTGCTGGATAAGAAGCAGCTCATACTCTAGGATTTGCTCCGCGACCCTTTCCTGTCCCGCCGGGCTCTCCTGCAGAAGGTTTCCCACGAACTGGGTGCTGGACACGTTGAACTCATCCACCTTACAGGACAGGTATGCACACGTCAGCCTGAAACAAGGGGGAGAGGGCCAAGAAAAAGTAGGTGGAGAACTTTACAGGGAAGCACTGGCGCTAAGTAGCTCAAAAAACAGTCAATAGAAAGTAGGACAAACTATTAAATATCACGGTAAGTTGAAATGTGAAATAATCCACCCATGTAGCGGGATTTACTCATCATTCTGATATTTTAAATGAGATGTTACAGAAGTTACAGGATGTTTGGCCAGCAGATTATACACTAATGGCTGTATATTTTTTCTTTTTTTTTCCTTTTAGGGAGACGGCACATTTACACTGTTAAACAAGCTTTACACTGACTGCTATGCAACATGTCTTCAGTGTTGTCCCATGAAAAGACATAAAATATTTACAGAGTGAGGGGGATGCACTCACTCACTGCATCCACTTCCCACCTGTCCACTATATTTGCATTACAGGTTGTGAAATGAAACAGCCAATACGTACAGACATGATGTTATGTAGCTTTCAAATGATATTGAGCACATATTCAATAGAAACCACATCAAACCTTACAGAACTCCCAACTTGGCAGCACTCACATGATGATCCTGGGGTGATACTCCATGATCGAGTTGTTCAGGTAGAATCTCCTGAAGTACATGATGGCTGTGCCCTGCAGAGGTGAGATTACAGGTGAAACATGCTTGTTCAGTGGTCTGTCTGAGTGACTGCTGCGTTGAGGAAAGCTCGACACAGAAACCTACCACCACAGATTTGGGCATCGCGGGTTTAAAAGCATTGCAGAAGTCCAGCAGTCTCCTCTCGTAGTGTCGAAACAACGCGTCCTCCTCGTGGCGATCCAAGAACTTGAAGTCACCGATACCGGGCTAATTCAACAGAGAATCAAATTGCGATGAAAAGCACACATAATGTTACAAAAAAAAAAAAAATAAAAAAAATGCTGTGGTAGCATTTCAGGCTGCGTCACCCTACCTTTCCACTTTCCAGTGCTTTCCTACGGAATTTCTCATTGGCCATGTACCGCATCTGCTCCAGTTCATCCTCGTTTTTAAAAGTCCAGAATTTCTTCTGTGAGCTGTTGTGGAACATGGTGGTTTCTGTGTCAAAAACAGGACAAACGGTCTCAATAATGTGAAAATATACATGAAAAAATAAAGTTGACAAGAATAAGCAAAAGCCGATTAACGTTACCAGACTAATGCTCACATTTATTCACAACATCCAGCAACTTACGCTCGTGGATCTAGTTACGCATCACTCCACAAAATGACTTTGGTGTACAGCGGTTATGTGCGTTCAGATACACGGTTTAAATTCCTTATAGGGCTACAGTCGATATCTTATAGAGTAAAAACAGACTAAAGTACTCGAAATATACGAATCTCAGGGCGTCACCATTGTTGAACGCCACCATGAGTCTTCCAATGATGACGTATGATTGTACCGTAATACATTTGCTGCCGTAAAGTAGAGTGCTGTGCGCGAAACAATGTTGTATGGGGTGCAGAAAGTGCCAATAGTGTGAAAAAAAACACAAAACAAACAAAATAGGTTTGTCAGCAACGCAGTTTTGCAATTTAACTTTCCCTGTCCAGAAAGTGTCAAGGTTAAAAATAAATAGGGCAGCAAGTTCTTCTTCTTGTAGAGCTTGAAAGATGGTTGGTGAACAGCATGATAGTATTTTACCACCACCAGCTGGTACGAATTGTGGAAACTAAAAACAAGAAATAATAAAAAAAAAAAAAAACAAACAAGGATATGCTCAGGTGCATTCAACATTTTTGAACCTGACAATTTATTTTTGTCTTTCAGTGTATTCATTCTGATTTTAGTCCATAATCATATATGACTATTATTTGAGAGAATGGGGTTTTTGTACAGTAACAACTTATATTATACTTAATATTAAATTTTTTTTGGGAAAAATTCAAAAAGGAAAAAAAAAAAAAAAAAAGGTTGGTCAAAATGTGTAGGTGTAATGAGCCAAAGTATATTTAAAAATAGTTTTGAAAGGCCCTATAATTATTACATTAACCTGAATATGTACCATGTGTTGCAGTTTATTTCATTCAAAACACTAGACATAAATGAAACCTTTTGTTCATACTGAAAAATTAAAAGAAACCCTGTGCTTTAGCTACATACATAAATGCAAGAATGCACAGGGCCCACCTTTGGATGTAAAACCTAACCCTCCCAATCCCACCTCGAGAAGTTCAGAGAACAGCGACTACTCCATGACTATCTCTGTTGGTCAAATGTTTGAATCTGGATCACAAATGGCTGAGCGCAACAACGATCGAATCACACAGTATGTTTAGACTGAGCCACTCAACCCCCACCAGTGTTTCCGTATCAGCCCATCATTTGCATAAACATGAGTAATTTATGAATAATAAATGCCCCTGCACTGAGCCAGAGCCTTTAATTTGCATATCAGCACAGCCTTAGTGCGCGCGTTACTGTGAGCCCTTCCAGCCTGCATAAAAACCAGAATCAGAGAGAAAAAGTGCCTTAACAGGTATGTGCTGAAGACTGTTTTATAATCTTAATCTCCTTCTCCACAGGCGATAAAAAATAAATAACTCGCGTGTGTGTGTGTGTGTGTGAGTGTGGGAGCTCAGTCTGTCCGTAGACGTGTGTGACTTGTAGCCTGTGCGTGCTTGCGTGAATCAGGATTGCAGCGACTCCATCGCTTGGGCTTGCCTGCCCTGCGAATTGCATAAACATGAAGTGCCGATGCATTATTGATGAGAGCGTTGCAACGTTTACTGTACGAGCGCGCGCGCACACGCAGACCGAGTTGTCTGCGTGGATGTTCGTGCCTGTGGTCACACCGTGCCACGTGCGTTTTCGCATAATTCCGTAGTGTGTGATGACTTATTTCTGACGCTCACTCTTGTGCTATAGTTCTGGGTTTCTTTTAGTTGTCCATATATTCTCTTTGTATTCTTGGTTGAAATGGCAATCCCTCTTCCTTACTTACACTGGACCTGCTTGAATAACTGATTTGATGTTGCAAATAAAACCGTGCAAAGGAGGCCTCAGGAAATAGACAACATTGATCGTACAAGCAGTGTTTTATTGGAAATCACACCTATATTGCATTGCCAGTCTCCCCTGATTAGGTTAGCTCCATCCCCTCAGAGCCAAGCCTGCACTCCTGTCTGTTGTACTTCAGCTGTATGTGAAATGACTGCACTGCAGGTCATAGACCCAATGTAGTCAGCTAAAAATCTGCCGATGAAGCTGTGCAAGACGTCAACGTTTTACTGTATGCAGTTTTGTAAACTATTCATGATCCTCGTCATAATGGTAGGTGTAGAATGAAAGGGGGAGGAGGAGAAGCTGGAGCGCACCCACCCCTACGGCCCAAATACAGAACAGCTTTTCTGTTTTCTTCAAGGTAGTAATGCCAAAGCTTGCAAACAATTTGCTTGGATCGCTTTATTTGTCTTTACCAACAGTGGTAGCACCTCTTCAACTGTTTCATGTTATTTTGGTCCAATGCAACCATACGGTCTAATATTATATTGTGAGGTGACTGACCAACAAAAAGTAGCGCATGATTGTGTAATGAAAGGAAAACGATGCACCGTTTTAAAAATGTTTTGCTATTGAAACAGTGAAAGCCATGGAAGCAGTCCACTGCCTGAGTGCTTTGTAGAACTGTATTTTGCAGCAGTTAGAAAGAGTTCAACTGAGCTTAGAGAAATCTTAGTGTAAGTACGCATGTTCAGTAATGGCCTCAGATGTTTGTT
>NW_015115836.1:0-15206 GCF_001443285.1 Poecilia latipinna
GCCGAGGGTACCTGCCCAAGCGTCAATATGTGACGAGTTGGGAGTGAGAATGTGTTGGTTTGTATGAAGGTGCAACTTCACACAAAAAAACAATCTCCCAGTTTTCAGATTTGCTCAGAGGAGTAAAGAAAAAGAAAGTCTTACATTTGTCTAGCCCTGTATAATATGCTATTGTTCTCACGCTTTAATCAATGACCCTATTAAATCTTTTCAACTGCGATTCTTTAGAAAAACCTACAATGCCGACCAGGATTTTAAAATCTGCTGAGGTAGAAAGAAAAGCCTAATGAGGATAAATACAAGCACTTCACATTATCATATAAAGCAGAGATTATAATAAATGATGTACTCCAACAATAAATTAACATATTTTCTGGGTAACAACTGTCCTTCGTTGCATCTAAAAGATTAGAAAGCCGCTAAAATCAATTCAGCTCACCTGTTCAGCCGCAGAAACGCACTCATCTCTCTCACAGCAATTACACGATCAAAGGTGGCTTCGTGAAATCGATGTCTGAAGTAATTGGTCTCAGCTGCTGTGCAACCTTGTTAGGAAACTGTGAGAGTTAACAGTTCAGCTCTCTGATCAGAGCAGGTGAAGCGATTTTCAGCCGTTTTCCTCCCAGTTTTAAGCTATGAACTCCCTGCATGTTATTGTTTACGTCTGGAAAATTCGCGCATGCGTACAACGCTGTAGGGCAAAAAGACGATTCTTTAAATTGACATCCATTATATCCGCGCTGGCGCGGTACAACGATTCCGTTAGCTAAATGAAACCTGGAGATGTAGGTAGTATTAATTTAGTCCAGTGCGCCACAGCAATAGGAAAAATAACCTAGAAAATCACTATAGAACAACTAAAACCCACTATTTTCTCGCTTTCTGTGTAGGTTAAGCTACACGCAGACTCGTTGCCATAGCAACAGACAACAACGCCCCTTTATGTATCAGGATTCAACACCAAAAAAACAACAACACTCAAACATTTCCCATATAAGTATCAGAACATTCAGTCCATTACAGTTTTATGTTTTTAGGCTCGATGTTTATTTTTGCGATTATCAATAAGTGATCGATGTGTTAGCTTAGCTACCGCTGCTAGTAGCTAAGCTAATATAGCGGAGGTTGATTAGCCAGTTCTACTGATGATCGGTCAGAGTTGGTGTTAGGTCGCCTGTTTTCATTTTTTAACTGAACCGAAACACTGAATTTCTCATCACATCTACATGCTATGGTTGTCGTAGCTAGCATAAGTCCTGCTTTCCTCTCCTTTGCATTTTTTCTTAGTTAAAAGTTTTTCCTGATGTTGCTAGTTTTCGCAAAGCACTGCGTCCCTTTTTCTTATATATTATCAGGCCTACATTTAAGATTTAGCGTGTAATATTGATAACTTAACAGAAAAAACAATGGTAGTCATTGTCAGCAAGCAGTCACTGGTCTTGTATGAAAATTAAATGTGTAAGAACAAAAAGGAAAGAGAAAACTGTAATGAGAAACTGAAAACTGATTTCCACAAAATAATTAATTTAGGTAAAAAATTATGCAATTTACCAGATTGAGGTCTAGGCTTTAACTAGGTCACTCCAGAACTTCCACTTTGTTGTTTTCAAGCCATTTAGTTCCAACTGGACGCTGGAAACAAAATATTCTCTTAGATTTCTATATATCTTACTGCATTCATTTTACCTTCACTTATTTAATATGGTATTTATTCATTAATATTTAGTCTTTTTTTATTTTTAGATAAATCAGTTTTCACTTTAACATTGAAGGGCTTTTGGTACTTTTTTAATTTTAAAAAATAATCTGTGAAACCAAATAAATGGGTAAAAATATTTAATGCATTTATACAAAATATTTGTTTTTGTAGAAAATATGTCACATTAAAGTTGGAAAGCTTTTTTATGGATTTTGTTGCTTTTCTTACATTTTTTCAGTACAGAAGCTGCCATTTCTAATTATGTGTCTCAAAGTGCAGCTGTGTAATATGTATTGCTTTGTTTTATATGAGTAGACTGAAAGCTTACATAATTTCCCTTTCATTTTTTATCACAACACTCCTCATGGATCATTGTGTTCTGCTGATGTGAAGATGATTTTGACTTTTCAAACAGATTATGTTCTGAGCTGAAGTCCTTCATACCAGGAGACAGTAGCCTGAGATTTATTTTTATTTTTTAAAGTCAGGCCTCACTGGGTTTGTCATTTCTTTTGATGTCATATCATGCAATGACATTTTAAGGTTAGGAACATGCGCCGTTTTTGAAAGACATCACCAGAAACTGAATCAAATCCGACATTTTATCAAAAGATCTGATGGGTCAGAACTGTGGAGATCAATTGAAAATAATAGCAAAGAATAAATTTTATTCATAAAGAGCAAAGTGAGAAATGAGAAGAAGTGACAAAATGTCTGCAGCAACAACTCTGAGAAAATCATCCCAGCTTTGATTGGGATGTGAGTAAAATGCATAAATTAGCATTTCTTCAAATAATCACCACGCTTAAAAAGAAATCCAGTTTTAGTAATGCTTGGTGATTTGTTGTAACATTTAGAAATTTGGAGCTTCTCTTTTCAGACATTGTTTATGCATGAATAAATTTACATTCTGGTTGCGTTTTTATCTGCTGTGTCCAAAATATATTCAGCTTTCACTTAAGAAAATATAAAAATAAAAACACAGACTGTATAAACAAGGAAATATGAAAAATAAAGGCTTCAGGCTGAACATTTTTTTTTCTCTTATTTATCGCAATCTGTTGCAGTGTTGGTCAAAATGTGAGCAAACCATGGTGACTGAGCTTTTACAAAAATCAATAAAAAACTAACATTGTGAAATCCATGACTTGGTGACAGAATAATGCATAAAACTTTACAGGAATGCAGAACTTATAAACGCTTTTTAAAAATTACCTAAACTTTTTAAGACAACAAAAAAATCAGATTCTTTATTTTTATACTAAAATACTAAATTATGTTTGAAAAAAAGTGAACAAGTCTGACGCATTTTGTAAAAAAGTTTATTTTAATGATGAATTTATTGTGAAATATTTATAAAAGATGTAATTACCTACAGTTGGTTTTGGTTTCAAAAGGTTTATGCGCAAAAGACACGTTTCTCCTGTCTGAATTTGTTTTGATGTCACGTCACTGTTCTTTTTATTTTTTAAGACAAAACTTGCCCTTAATATTATATATAAATTATAATTTTTATATGTTGTCTGTCTGATTACATATTTTTACAAGTTAAATCAGATTAATCAGTATCAAATGGATTACTAGTTTATTGAAGCAAAAAAAAATTTGATCCAAAATTATCTTTGTTTTTTTATTATTTTTGTTTTTTTACAAATTTTATTGCACTGAGACACAAACCTTCTGCACTGAAAACAGATTTAAAGTTTGAAAGTAACATAGTATTCTCCTGCTGCTACATGCATGTTTGCAATTTTCTCTAAAACCAACTTCATTTAGTTAAAATGACATTTTTCTGTTTTGATTGTAATTGCCATAAAAAGTTGTAAAACATGGCTGCAGAACAACAAGTTATAATCACAATCAGAACTTCAGTTTATTCAACACAAATGACGTAGAAGTCTGCATCCATAAAGATTAAAATTACACCTCTGTGCAGAGTTTGGAGAAATGACAGAATGAAGTTCGTGTAAAAGAATCATCAGTTTGATTTACTGCTAGACATGGCAGATTCTGATGCTGGCAACCGAAGACGCTTTTCCTCTTTCTGCCTTAAATGCTTGGCAGGTTTTTTCAGCAAACGTTTGGCTGATGAGGAGCAAAGGGGAGCAATCCTCCCAGCGTCAGCAAACTTACTTTACATAAACAGCGCAGGGAGTCAAACGCTCCCACTGGGAAGGTTTGGAAGTGTTTGGGGTGAGCCTAATTAAATTTAAGGGCATAAATGGGTAGCTAAAGACACAGAACATGTTGGAAAATGGTAAAAGCTTTAGTATTTGCTAAAAAGAAGTGTTGCATTCTGATTAAGAAAAACCAAAGCAATATAGAATGAAAATACATTTACTAACTTGTCCATTCACAAGAAAAGAAAAGGTGAAGAAACATATTTTGGATTTTTTTTTAGTATAGCTGCATTTCCACTGACAATATAAAATTGTGCAATTTCACTGCAGAAACAAACATTTGTTATCCAATAGATGTAGCTATCCAGATGCGCTAGCACAGCTCATCAGAACAGCAGATTTTACAAAAAGAAAAATAATGTGGAAAAAAACAGAAAATCTGACCAAAGCATTTTAAATGTAACATATTGAGTCATATTCCAAGGGCACTGCGCCGTTTCCTAGCAACCCCAGCCGAGCCCAGCCTGTTACCTAGCAACCCAAGTGGAGCTCCAGCACGTTTGGTTGGCTGCCATTTTTTCACTGTTTTGCTTTGTTGTTGATTTACTATTCAACAGCCATCATCAATAAAAGAATTTTTTGTCTATTAAAAATATTTTAGCATACTTGAGATAAGACAAACTAACTTACAAATAACTTTTCAGCTTGTTTTAAGTAAATAATTCCTTAAAATTGCTGAAAAAATTCTTGTTCCATTGGCAGATTATTTCACTTATAACAAGACATTTTTCTTATAATATAAATTAAATAATCTGCCAGAGCTTTTTCATCACTATCAAGGGATTATTGACTTAAAACAAGCTAACATAACTTGCTGAAAAGTTACTTGTAAGTTATATTTGTTTCATTTTAATTGTAAAAATATAGTTGCACTAGAAACCAGACTAAGAATACTAAGATTTCCTGGTTTTGCAGTGCATTTCTTGGGAGCTGAGTCTAAATGCCAAGTTTTTTCAGTAAAATCCGATGCTACATAAATGTGTTCTATATTACACGTTTTTCTCCTTCCTCCTCCATCTTGTCCGTTGACTCGAGCTTTTGTTCTCCTTGCTGCTGTTTGCAAATCTGGTTTCTCCAGGCCACTCCAGGGTATTGTTGGTGTTTTGATTTGAAAATCCTCTTTAACAAGGTCAGAAATCTGCTTTGTTCCTTTTTCCTCTAAAATAAGAGCATGTTTAAAATGGAGTAGCGAATTCTGCTCTCCTCTCTGAACCAGCTTGCTCTGTAATTGCCCCTCTTGGGACTCAGGCTTCATTTATTGCCCAGTGAGGAGGCAGAATCTGCTGCAGAATAAGTGAAACAATTGAAGGTATCTTAGAAAACAAACTTCTTTTTTTTTTTTTTGTCCTGTTATGTCAACAATCTGTCCAATCCGCCATTAAAACAAAGTTTTCAAGTTGGTTATGTAAAGATTTTAATCCACTGTTTCAATGTAATTGCATGGAGTTACAATCAAAAGAAAGAAGCGAGGCTTTGATTCGTTAAAGCGNAGCGGAGGTTGATTAGCCAGTTCTACTGATGATCGGTCAGAGTTGGTGTTAGGTCGCCTGTTTTCATTTTTTAACTGAACCGAAACACTGAATTTCTCATCACATCTACATGCTATGGTTGTCGTAGCTAGCATAAGTCCTGCTTTCCTCTCCTTTGCATTTTTTCTTAGTTAAAAGTTTTTCCTGATGTTGCTAGTTTTCGCAAAGCACTGCGTCCCTTTTTCTTATATATTATCAGGCCTACATTTAAGATTTAGCGTGTAATATTGATAACTTAACAGAAAAAACAATGGTAGTCATTGTCAGCAAGCAGTCACTGGTCTTGTATGAAAATTAAATGTGTAAGAACAAAAAGGAAAGAGAAAACTGTAATGAGAAACTGAAAACTGATTTCCACAAAATAATTAATTTAGGTAAAAAATTATGCAATTTACCAGATTGAGGTCTAGGCTTTAACTAGGTCACTCCAGAACTTCCACTTTGTTGTTTTCAAGCCATTTAGTTCCAACTGGACGCTGGAAACAAAATATTCTCTTAGATTTCTATATATCTTACTGCATTCATTTTACCTTCACTTATTTAATATGGTATTTATTCATTAATATTTAGTCTTTTTTTATTTTTAGATAAATCAGTTTTCACTTTAACATTGAAGGGCTTTTGGTACTTTTTTAATTTTAAAAAATAATCTGTGAAACCAAATAAATGGGTAAAAATATTTAATGCATTTATACAAAATATTTGTTTTTGTAGAAAATATGTCACATTAAAGTTGGAAAGCTTTTTTATGGATTTTGTTGCTTTTCTTACATTTTTTCAGTACAGAAGCTGCCATTTCTAATTATGTGTCTCAAAGTGCAGCTGTGTAATATGTATTGCTTTGTTTTATATGAGTAGACTGAAAGCTTACATAATTTCCCTTTCATTTTTTATCACAACACTCCTCATGGATCATTGTGTTCTGCTGATGTGAAGATGATTTTGACTTTTCAAACAGATTATGTTCTGAGCTGAAGTCCTTCATACCAGGAGACAGTAGCCTGAGATTTATTTTTATTTTTTAAAGTCAGGCCTCACTGGGTTTGTCATTTCTTTTGATGTCATATCATGCAATGACATTTTAAGGTTAGGAACATGCGCCGTTTTTGAAAGACATCACCAGAAACTGAATCAAATCCGACATTTTATCAAAAGATCTGATGGGTCAGAACTGTGGAGATCAATTGAAAATAATAGCAAAGAATAAATTTTATTCATAAAGAGCAAAGTGAGAAATGAGAAGAAGTGACAAAATGTCTGCAGCAACAACTCTGAGAAAATCATCCCAGCTTTGATTGGGATGTGAGTAAAATGCATAAATTAGCATTTCTTCAAATAATCACCACGCTTAAAAAGAAATCCAGTTTTAGTAATGCTTGGTGATTTGTTGTAACATTTAGAAATTTGGAGCTTCTCTTTTCAGACATTGTTTATGCATGAATAAATTTACATTCTGGTTGCGTTTTTATCTGCTGTGTCCAAAATATATTCAGCTTTCACTTAAGAAAATATAAAAATAAAAACACAGACTGTATAAACAAGGAAATATGAAAAATAAAGGCTTCAGGCTGAACATTTTTTTTTCTCTTATTTATCGCAATCTGTTGCAGTGTTGGTCAAAATGTGAGCAAACCATGGTGACTGAGCTTTTACAAAAATCAATAAAAAACTAACATTGTGAAATCCATGACTTGGTGACAGAATAATGCATAAAACTTTACAGGAATGCAGAACTTATAAACGCTTTTTAAAAATTACCTAAACTTTTTAAGACAACAAAAAAATCAGATTCTTTATTTTTATACTAAAATACTAAATTATGTTTGAAAAAAAGTGAACAAGTCTGTCGCATTTTGTAAAAAAGTTTATTTTAATGATGAATTTATTGTGAAATATTTATAAAAGATGTAATTACCTACAGTTGGTTTTGGTTTCAAAAGGTTTATGCGCAAAAGACACGTTTCTCCTGTCTGAATTTGTTTTGATGTCACGTCACTGTTCTTTTTATTTTTTAAGACAAAACTTGCTCTTAATATTATATATAAATTATAATTTTTATATGTTGTCTGTCTGATTACATATTTTTACAAGTTAAATCAGATTAATCAGTATCAAATGGATTACTAGTTTATTGAAGCAAAAAAAAATTTGATCCAAAATTATCTTTGTTTTTTTATTATTTTTGTTTTTTTACAAATTTTATTGCACTGAGACACAAACCTTCTGCACTGAAAACAGATTTAAAGTTTGAAAGTAACATAGTATTCTCCTGCTGCTACATGCATGTTTGCAATTTTCTCTAAAACCAACTTCATTTAGTTAAAATGACATTTTTCTGTTTTGATTGTAATTGCCATAAAAAGTTGTAAAACATGGCTGCAGAACAACAAGTTATAATCACAATCAGAACTTCAGTTTATTCAACACAAATGACGTAGAAGTCTGCATCCATAAAGATTAAAATTACACCTCTGTGCAGAGTTTGGAGAAATGACAGAATGAAGTTCGTGTAAAAGAATCATCAGTTTGATTTACTGCTAGACATGGCAGATTCTGATGCTGGCAACCGAAGACGCTTTTCCTCTTTCTGCCTTAAATGCTTGGCAGGTTTTTTCAGCAAACGTTTGGCTGATGAGGAGCAAAGGGGAGCAATCCTCCCAGCGTCAGCAAACTTACTTTACATAAACAGCGCAGGGAGTCAAACGCTCCCACTGGGAAGGTTTGGAAGTGTTTGGGGTGAGCCTAATTAAATTTAAGGGCATAAATGGGTAGCTAAAGACACAGAACATGTTGGAAAATGGTAAAAGCTTTAGTATTTGCTAAAAAGAAGTGTTGCATTCTGATTAAGAAAAACCAAAGCAATATAGAATGAAAATACATTTACTAACTTGTCCATTCACAAGAAAAGAAAAGGTGAAGAAACATATTTTGGATTTTTTTTTAGTATAGCTGCATTTCCACTGACAATATAAAATTGTGCAATTTCACTGCAGAAACAAACATTTGTTATCCAATAGATGTAGCTATCCAGATGCGCTAGCACAGCTCATCAGAACAGCAGATTTTACAAAAAGAAAAATAATGTGGAAAAAAACAGAAAATCTGACCAAAGCATTTTAAATGTAACATATTGAGTCATATTCCAAGGGCACTGCGCCGTTTCCTAGCAACCCCAGCCGAGCCCAGCCTGTTACCTAGCAACCCAAGTGGAGCTCCAGCACGTTTGGTTGGCTGCCATTTTTTCACTGTTTTGCTTTGTTGTTGATTTACTATTCAACAGCCATCATCAATAAAAGAATTTTTTGTCTATTAAAAATATTTTAGCATACTTGAGATAAGACAAACTAACTTACAAATAACTTTTCAGCTTGTTTTAAGTAAATAATTCCTTAAAATTGCTGAAAAAATTCTTGTTCCATTGGCAGATTATTTCACTTATAACAAGACATTTTTCTTATAATATAAATTAAATAATCTGCCAGAGCTTTTTCATCACTATCAAGGGATTATTGACTTAAAACAAGCTAACATAACTTGCTGAAAAGTTACTTGTAAGTTATATTTGTTTCATTTTAATTGTAAAAATATAGTTGCACTAGAAACCAGACTAAGAATACTAAGATTTCCTGGTTTTGCAGTGCATTTCTTGGGAGCTGAGTCTAAATGCCAAGTTTTTTCAGTAAAATCCGATGCTACATAAATGTGTTCTATATTACACGTTTTTCTCCTTCCTCCTCCATCTTGTCCGTTGACTCGAGCTTTTGTTCTCCTTGCTGCTGTTTGCAAATCTGGTTTCTCCAGGCCACTCCAGGGTATTGTTGGTGTTTTGATTTGAAAATCCTCTTTAACAAGGTCAGAAATCTGCTTTGTTCCTTTTTCCTCTAAAATAAGAGCATGTTTAAAATGGAGTAGCGAATTCTGCTCTCCTCTCTGAACCAGCTTGCTCTGTAATTGCCCCTCTTGGGACTCAGGCTTCATTTATTGCCCAGTGAGGAGGCAGAATCTGCTGCAGAATAAGTGAAACAATTGAAGGTATCTTAGAAAACAAACTTCTTTTTTTTTTTTTTGTCCTGTTATGTCAACAATCTGTCCAATCCGCCATTAAAACAAAGTTTTCAAGTTGGTTATGTAAAGATTTTAATCCACTGTTTCAATGTAATTGCATGGAGTTACAATCAAAAGAAAGAAGCGAGGCTTTGATTCGTTAAAGCGCCATGTATTGACTAAACAAATCCCTTTTCACCCACTGGGTCAATTGCTTGTTCAGATTTGCATATTCATTTTCCTAGATTGCGTCGTCTTTCATGTTTGAAGCCAACTGATAAGGATGTTTTGGTGATTACATGTTGCAGGAAGAGATATTTAAACAAACCCTCACCCATCACACAATACACTACAAGATAATATTCATAATTTTAAGCCTGCTAAGATTGTCCTTTGTTCCTCCCTGGAGTCAGCATGCTGTTTCTCTGTCATTATGCACAGTAGGATTGTCACTTTTTCAACACGATACATTCAAATATATACTTAACGGTGGAGTATCATGTATTTTTCAGGCACATAATTCCATTTTGTTGCACATTTAAGTAACTATTTTACCTTTAAATATGACTTTCTAATTATGCGTCTGTCTGTTTAAGAAACTCTTGCTCTTTCTGAAACTCTGCCTTCAGGAAGTCATCTCAACATGGCTCCCCTATTAACCCTCTACTAACTGTGGTGAAGCATATGTTTTTTTGTAGCATTGTTTTATTTTCCAAAGATTTAAAAACAAAAATCCACCAGAAAACTAAAAATGAGTCATTGTTTGGGGCTTTTGCAGGATAATGATCTAAAAAAAAAATAACCAAACCAACAAACAAATGGCTCACCAAACATAAAACCAACCATCTTCCATAGAAATCTCAGTCCCCAGACCGACATCCAATAGAAAACCTTCGCAGTAATTTGTTTTTTGTTTATTTCTAACATGAACTTTTTTGGCATTTCAGGCATTCCATACAGGGAAGCTGGATCCCTACATGTGCCAGCACAGATTTGCTCCACAAAAAATACATCTAATCATAAATCCTAATTTGATTGAATTTATTAAATCAAGACAGGATCCATCGTTAAGTAGGCGTCCCACACTGATGTAATAATAACCTGCGCTTGTCTGACCTTCAAGTTTGACCTTCAGCCGCTGGGATTATTTCTGTCTCTCTTCAAATCACCTTTGCAGTGATTGGAAGAGAAGAGAGAATAAGTTAGGATGCAGAATTTTGAAGGATTTAGAGGGATTATGCAGGTAAGAGCCATCTAATGAAATGTCAAAGAAAACAAAGAACCATTTATGAAGATTCTCACTCATCCAGGGGACACACTGCAAAAAATACAAATATTACCAAGTATTTTCATCTAGAATCCAGTGCAAATGTATTAGTACATTTCAAATAAGACAAAGCTAACTTTTTAAGATGATGGGAGCTTGTTTTAGGTCAATAATTCCTTAGTATTAATGAAAAAACAGGAAAAAACTAAAATCAAGCAAATAAAATTGTCTGATATTTATTGTAGATCCAGAATTTTGAAGGGATTTTTTACGACGGCGTATTAGAGCCTTTGTAGATTAAATAAAAGACTAAATTTCCACCAATAAATCAGAAACTCTGTGATTAATCTAAGAAATTGTCTAGAAAAAAATTTGAAAATAAAATTTCGACATTTGAAATTCAAAATTGTTTACTAAATTTCTATTAGACTAAAATTTTGATTTTTTTTTGGCAAAATTTCCTTGTTTTTTTATAGAAAATGTCTGAGATTTCTCTGAAAAATTTCTGGTTTTTGGAAGTAATTTACTATTACTGAATTTTGTGATTAATCTCATAAATTTTCTAGAAAACTTGGAAATTTTACAAAAAAACATTTGAATTTCAGAGATGTTCATGTTTTTTGTAGAAAATGTCTGATAATCTAAAAATTTATTTGTTTTTCTACCATGTTTCCTTATTTTTTCAAGAACATTTCTGAGAATACTCTCAAAGTTTGTTTTTTTTCTTGGAAGATATTTACTACTTGTTACTACTTTAAGTTTTCATGTTTGCTGCATTGAAACAGACGTCCAGTTTTCAGTTTCTTTTGGGCTCGACTGAATAAATTTATTTTCAGTTATAAGAACAGGATTTGGGTCATTTTGTTTCAAAATGTTCTCTATGTATAGTCAAGTTTAACAAAGAATAAAATCTGATTTGGGAGCTGCAGAGTCGGCTTTTCAGTAAACGTCTCTTCATTGGTTATAAAAACATAAAACTTGGTTATAAAAACACAAATACTTATTGTTGTACTTTACTTTTTCCTGTGTAAAAAAATTACAGAATTTTTACTCTGATTATAAATTAAAAGTCTCCATCTGCATCTAATTGGGCCAAAATTTGTTTAATTTCTGAGTTGCAGTTGGCCACTCTGTGGACACCTCTGGTTTAATCCGTCCAAATCCTCTGAATCACAGTTTAGCTCAATAAAACGGATGAAGCTGTGAGGAGCAGTGGTGCTGCACAAAGAAATGGTTGGCAGCAAACCGCCACAATTAGCAGCTAAACAGACATTTCCCTCAGCAGCAGGCGTCGACTAAACAGAGGTAAAAGCAGAGTAAATATTGAACCTTCAGCAGGTGGAGCACGCTAATGCTAATGCTAACGTTTCATGACTTGATACTAAATAAGCTACTGGATGCTAACAAGTTGTTTACAGCTACAAACAACACTAAAGGAGGGTAGAACTTTTTTTTTTTTTACAAAAGTGGCACTCTGTCAACATATTTCTACTCATGTAAGAGTAGAAATACTTCATAATAAAATTACTCAAGTAAAAGTAAAAAGTACAGCGCAGTAATGAGTAATTTTTTTTATTAATTTTTTAAAAAGTATTTTTTTTTCTTAAATTAATTTAAAAAAATAATTAAAATTGAGGAAAAAGTTCTAGTTATAAGTGAAATAATCTGTAATATATTTTAACTTATAAATGACTTGCATTTATAAATTAGGAAAAAACTGGCAGATTATTTCACTTATAACTAGAACTTTTTCCTCAATTTTAATTCATTTTTTAAATTATTTTTTTACTTGAAACAAACTCCTATATCTTACTAAAAAGTTACTTTTAAGTTAGTTTCGTCTTGTAGTTTATTTGTAGCAAATTATGAAACACTTAATCCAACTGAACTGAAAACTTAACTGGCTGTTAGTATGTAAATAATAATTTTTTATAATAAAATGTACCAAAAAGTTAAAACTTTAGAAAGAAAAAACGCTTTATTTCAGTGTTTCAATGAGTTTCAGATGCAAAATAATTGTAATGATCAGTTTTTTTTAGATTGCTGCCGTTAATCTCTGCTGTTAGTAAAACTCAACAGTAATGGCTGAAAACCCAGTGAGCGTTTCATTTGTCATTTTCTCTTCCTGGTTTTATTTACGCCTCCTCCCTCTGCGTCTTGTTCTTGTTCTCCCAGAGTCATTGATGCGATTTGAGCTCTGCCAAATGTAATCTTCTTTTAATTAAGTCGTGCTGGAAACGTCACTTTCAAACTCTTTCTTCTTCTCGTTTTTCTTGCCGTCTTATCGTCTTTTACATGATTTGGTGTCATTGTTTACATTATCTCAACTCTTTCCTTTAACTCTGTGCATCTTTCACCTATAATCTACTCCAGGGTTGTCCAAAGTGCGGCCCGAGGGCCATTTGTGGCCCTTTGGCTGATTTTGTGTGGTCCCCAACAGCAATTCAAAAATTATACAAATTTAGACTTTTAATTTGTAATTAGGGTAAAAATTATTACCAGCATAATTTTTTTTTACAAAGGAAAATGTAAAGTACAACAAAAACTATTTGAGATTTTATAACCAAGAAACGTTTACTGAAAAAACAACTTTGATTTTCAGTAAAATCAGCTTTTATTCTTTATTAAAGTTAGCTAAACATAGGAAGCGTTTTGAAAGAAAGTGACCCAAATCCTGTTCATTTTACTGAAAATAAATTTATTCAACTGAACCCAAAAGAAAATGAAAACTCTCTTTCTTTATGAAACGTGCAAATCATAAAAAGTAGGAAATTTCTGCCAAAAATTTCAGAAAGTTTGAGAGTAATCTTAGACATTTTCTTTAAAAAAAAAAAAAAACAAAACAAAACAAAAAAAACAAGGAAATTTGACAGAAAATAATTTAGATAAATATCAGAAATTTTTTGCAAAAAAAGTGAAAAGTTCTGAATTTCAAATGTTGGAATTTTTTAAAGACAATTTTCAAAAAAATTTATAACTTTTTGGCACTTACTTCTTTTTCTGTCAACATTTGCCCTAAAACACAGTTGTAAAAATCGCTTCCCAGTTTTGAATCTTTAATAAATATATTTCTTTTCGCTCTGCGTCTCCTGCATTAAGTGTTTTGTTATTTTCTCTCCCATTTCTGACATGATGTAGCCTCTGCTAAGTGTAATCTTCTTTTCATTAAGACGTGCTGAAATCGTCACTCTCAGTCTGATGTTATACTTTCTTTTCTTGCCCTCTTATCATTTTTATCGACTTCGCCGTCATTGTTTTCATTATCTCAACTCTTTCCTTTAAATCTCTCAAACTTTCATCTACAATCTACTGACTCATTCCTGTTTTTTCTGCTTTTGTCTCTGATTTCTCCTCTGCTGTGCTCCGTCCGTCCTTTCTCTGGCGCTGCAGTCTCAGCACCACGAGGAGGAAAAGCGAGCGCTCAGCCGGGAAATCATTGTTCTCAACAATCACCTCATGGAGGCAAAGATCACCATCAACAAGCTCAGAGAGGACAACGTGAGTAAGCGCCTCCCAGGAACTGATTTCCGCAGATTTGAGTTTTCTGAATGAAACATTTTCCAGCTTCGCCACGAATTAAAAACCCACCTACTGCATATTTTTGGGAGGGGACATATCTGCGTTTTCTTTGCTTAGTCAGTGATTTTTTTGGAAGCAGAAATAACAACTCTTCAAAAATCTGCTTCCTCCCTCTCACTATTGATGCTTCAAGTCGTCGCCACTGTATTTCTGCTGCATCCTGGATATTTGTGCTTCAAGGTGCCACAGCAGATAGAGGAATTAACTCTAAGCCACTGGGTGTTTTATAGTGATTATACAGAAATCAATGAGCTTCCTCGGGGTGGGGAGAAGTCGGAGTCTGATTCTCAGCTCAAGGGCACATGGCAATCTAGTGCCTCGCTTTCTTTGAAGTGATTTTACTGGCTTTCAGTGTGCAGCCTCTAAGTTCGGTTGGGTCTTTTTTCCTCCCTCTTTCTCCTCTATGGCCCTTATTAGCACTTCTGAGGTACATAGCACTTTGCCAATTCCCCTCGATCCATCTGAGCCAGCAGTTAGGCAGACATTTCCTCCAGAGGAAGAGTGCAGAGAGAGGGAGACGTGCAATGCTTTGACTCCTCGTAGATTGCTTCTGATTTATTTTTGTCAAACTCGATGCTTTAAATGGGATCTTTTATGTAAAATTCACATTTTGGATGTTTTTATTCTTCCATTTGGGTCCTAGAATGTTTTTTAGAAGCAGTTAAGTGTTTTAATAAAATCACCCAATTAGCTAATGGCTTTTTGGTGACTGGAAAATGAGCGGTTTCACAAACCTCCTGATTGGTAGGTCATGCTTCGCCATTACCTAGCAACCAAACTGGAGCTTCAGCACAATTGGTCAGCTGGTTTTACTGCTCTACACTGCAAAAATACAACATCTCACAAAGCATTTTTGGTCTAGTTTTTATGGCAAATATTTGAAATAAGACAAAACTAACTTATAAGTA
>NW_015115836.1:19384-45430 GCF_001443285.1 Poecilia latipinna
AGTCGTTTAGTGTTGGCTTTTATGCACATAATAAATATCTAAATGTGTTGAAGTCTGGGTGATTCCAGCAGTTTCTGTTTTATCCATTATCAAACCAGATGAAATGCAGAGTAAAGTGCCACATTAGTTTAAAAGTTTGAAAATGACAGCAGCTGAGAAACAACAGCAGTAAACAAGTTTGATGTTTTATATTTCCCCAACTGAGGCAGCAACAGCGAGAGACGAACCATCATTTATGTAACAACGTTAAATTCAATACAAACTTTGGTTTTCAGTGTTTAACATTTAGTTTGTATTATTTAATGTTATGTATTTATGTTTTTGTTGCTGAAAATACTAGTAAGAAAAGCAGATTTAGAAAAAAATAACATTTTGAAGAAAAGTCTGAATTCTGACTTTAATCTCAAATTTCTGACTTTTTTTCCTCAGAATATTAAAGTCAGAACTCTACAAGATTTACAAATCCCTTTCCTATAGAAATCAGACTAAAATATGGTAATATTTATCTTATTATTGAACAAACATCTTCATAAGTTTTTTGCAGAAGAAAATATGATGGAGGTCTGATTTGCACTGATGAAGAAGAAGTTATTTTGTAGATTTCTAATCATTCAACGCTTGTTACCGTGGCCATCTAAGCCAATGTGCTTCCGTCAGAAAGTGTTGGAGAACTTCCTGAGACTCAGTATTTTCAGTGATCTTTTGTCTCTTACAGGACCTGTACAGGAAAGACTGCAACCTGGCCGCCCAGCTGCTGCAGTGCTCCAAGTCTCACTACAGAGCTCACAAGTCATCTGAGGTGAGCAAATGTGCATCAAAGCAAGGCAGCAGGACTGAAAAACTTCTAAAACATACAAAATGTTCTCCATGTCGATTAGCAGCTTCTAATTGGTGCACGAATCAGTCTGGAGTTGTTTCTGTGATAGAGAGAGAGAGCTGCTGAGCCAAATTGAAACCTTGATGAGTGGATTTCACAAAGAGACGGAGCAACGGCGCTCTTGGCCTCTTCAGTCAGACTGATGGAGGTCTGCTGTCTGAAGAGGTGTCTGCATAATGAATCAGCAAATAAAGGGCTGTTTACAGACAGCAGCTGATGCACAGGACATTAAAACAGAAGCAAAGAGGAAGGTTGAAAACTGTCTGGCTCTGCATGCAACATCATTTGACTGTTTATACAACATAAAATACATTAAAAAGGAATTTAAATCTCTAGTTTCTCATGCAAACATCTTAGTACAGTTAAAATGAGACAAAGCTAATTTATAAGTAACTGTTCAAAAAGATTTGTGGCTGGTTTTAAATCGAGATTATTTCACTTATTTCATGTTAAAAGTGAAATAATCTGTTTTTGTTCATATTAAGGAATTATTTTCTAAAAACAAGCTCCTGGAAGTTACTTGTAGGTTAGTTTTGTTAGGTAGTTACATTTACTGTAACGTTTTTGAAAAAATGTACTTTAAGGAGTATTTTAATGGAATACATCCAAAATAAAACAACAGAAACAGCAAATAAAATCAATTATGAAGTCTCTGTAAATAAAATTGTCCTTCATGGAAAGAGCTAGTTGAGACCAAAACTCCAGACTTGAGTTTTATAATCCAGTTTTTGGTAAAAAGAGAGAAAAGCGATGCATCATGCAAATGGAAATTATTGAGCTTGTTTTAATTGATCGTGCGATTAATTGATTTATTGCTTATTGCACCAGACTTAACCAACACAAATTAGTACATAAAAGTGAAGTGGAAGAGAAATTGAAAACTGTTTTCAAAACTATAAATCTGACAAAGTGTGTCAGGCGTTTGTCCTCAGCCTCCCTGGATCAAAACTTGTTGGATCCATGTTTTTCTGCAGTTATAGCTGCAACTTTTGGCATTTGTCTCATCTATAGACTGAAATATTTGCCCACTTTTCTTTACAAAAATCTCTCAATCTCTGTCAGATTAGATGTAGAAGATTTGTAAACATCAAACTTTCCAGATCTTTAATCCAATTACCTACTTTTTACCTCAGTGTCTGATCTCTGGTGGTTGACATGGAAAGATCCAGATTTTGAGTGGAACTAATGACTAATCAGTTTTCCTTAAAAATAACAAAATGGATCAATCAGTTTATGGTTTCCTGTCCCACTCCGGTTGGAGTCACACTGTGATTGTTAATTAAGATGTGATTTAGATAGGACACAATGCTGAGTTGGCTCGCTTGCAGAGCAAACTCCACATTATCATACGCTGCTCGTTCAAAGCCTCACCTACTTTCCATCTCTGTTCCCTGTGGGAGAGTCAATAGCTACTAAAAATAGCTCCAACTTTAAAGATGCAGCTTATTTCATGCAAGCACCAACATCTATTTCTTAACAAAGCCAAAAAAGACAGTTTTTTTAAAGCCCAGCTGGAGACTTAGACCACCAGTTTAATTTAAATATGACTTGGTCCCTGAGGAACCGTTATCTGAGGTTTTTTTGATGGCAGATAGAAGAAAGAGACACTGAGAAAATACAAAGGGAGGGGGAGTGAGGGCGTCTCGGCTGAGAAGGCAACGAAGCTACAGAGAAAAGATGAAAGGATAAAAAAGAGGGGAAGAAGAAAGAGGCTGGTGTGGCAGCAAAAGTTTCTGATCAATTTATTGGCTACAAAGAACCAGCAGTTTTTTTTCTAATAAGAACAAAGTGAAAGAGAAAAAGAAAGTTTGAAGAAACAATTTAAAAAGACTTGGCCTGTTAGGCAGAACTACTTTTTAATTGAAACATAGCTAGATGTGTTTCCATTAACACAAATTGCACAAATTGGAGTTACAAAAATAAATTTGCTTAATGAAAACACGGCAATTTCGAAAATAGTCAAGTGGAAGACGGCAAGAAGTTGTACGGTGGTTTTAAAAAAAATCTCATTGCATGAACAAACTCGTTTTGATTGGAAAGGTGTGCAGGGTGGGGCGGGGTAACGGGAGGGACCTCCTGGTTGGGCGAGGAACCCGAAATAACTGCTCGCAGTTCCAGTTTTGATTGTGTTCCTTATATTTTTTTACATATTTGTTGAAACTGTCACTATATTGTGACAGTTTGGTACGAGACAAATAATCTGTGAAAAATTCAAGTTCCTCTACCTTCTCCCAGTACTCCCAGTGCTGCCCAGAAATGAGCAATCAGAGCCTAGTCTTAGCGATGTCAATCACAATCTTGTATGGTGCTGCCCACTTTTCCCCATCAGCAGAGCCTGTTGTGAATGCTCAAGCTAGTTAGCGCAGCCACCGATGACAGGAGATAAACTGTTTTCCTATAAGAGCAAGTTGTTTCTCCACCATAGCACATTTAGCAGCATGTACATGAGGGTGAGTGACAGCACCAAGACCCTCCTCCTGGTTCTGATTGGTTGGTTTTGGTCGGGAATGGTGTATTTCTTTAAGTGGCAATAACAGCACATGTAGATGGTGGAGATCGATCTTTTCACAGATTATCTGAGTCAAACTGTCACAACATGGTGACAGTTTTAACAAATATGTAAAAAAAAAAAAAACATTCTTTATAAAACTTACAGCAGCTTTAATGGAAACACCACAATTGCAAAATTGTGTTTTTTTTTGACAAACGCAGCTAATAAAACAAGTACAAGAAAAAAGTGAAGCTATGTACAAGTTTGTGGAAAAGAAGACAAATCTCAGGAGTTACAACTATATCAAAACACTGATGTGAATCTAAATTTTAAACCCAAATTTCTTTGGCTTCTCTTCCTTAGCTGCCGCTGGACTTCCAGGAACGCATCAGCTCCTACATGGAGAAACATAGCCGGGGTAGAGGAGCCACCATAGCAATGTGTCACCCTAACTACCCTGAAGAAGTGCCAACAGCCGTAATTGCCAAGGTCCTGGAAAAGCCTGAACCTGGAAGAGATTCCCCTGTAACATGTGCCACAACCTCCCATGTTCAGGATGGAGACTTTCTAATAGGAACAGGAAGCAACGATCACCTGAACCGCCGCATTTCGTACAAGACATCGGACCTGTACTGCAGCGACACGGCCTTGTATTGTCCTGAGCGATGGCAAGACACAGAGCGCAGGCAAAGCGTTGACCTCCATGGTACTGCCCTGCTTCAGCTGCACGCCCAGACCTCCTTAGAGAGTAACCCAGATGACGATCCTTTCCAGTCCGGCAGCTTCTCCCACCATGACCCCCCAACGTCTTTCCACCACCATGACGAGTTTGGGACTGGCAGCTTCCCTGCCTCGAGTTCGTACTCCAGCTTCAGCCTCGCATCGGATGAGAAGGGAGCAGTTAGCGGTGGCTGTGGGCGCACTGCCAGCAGCGCCTTATCCTCGTCCCACCAGGGTCTCTACATAGATTGGCGAGATGGTGGCAGTGGGGACTATGAGCACAAGAGCTTGTCTTCATATGACAAAGAAGTTCCCGGGTTCTCCAAGTCGCACAGCATTCAACATATGGTGACCTCTAGGAGTCCCCAGAAGGATACGTCACCGTCGTACACAAGGACAGCTTCGTGCTTCAGTGAACCATACCACTCGAGCTCCCCTCGCCTCGCCTCATCCCACAGCATGGGGTCTACAACTGGACTGGGCCAGGCTCAAGGTGGAGCTTTGGATAGCCGAAATGACGTACCTGAGGATGACTTGAGTGTCCGCTGGAAACAGCTTAGCGTGGAGGACATCCACACTTTCTCGTCTTATCGCAACATTGCAGGGCGGATCTCACCGTACAGCTTCTCTGAGAGACAGTTTGCAATGGGCCCTTCCAGTAAACTCAAAGAGTCTCTCTACAGCAGCTTCCAAGAAGGAGATGACGTCTTCCACAGCCACGTGCTTGACCAGTGTTTTTCTATGGGCTCCCTTTCACCCAGCCACAATCCGAAACCCAAGGAGCATCGCAAGTCAGAGAAAACCTCTGTGCTGTACCGAGCCAAGAATGACAGTCAAGACTCCGAGGGAAGTCTGTTCCTCTCAGGAAGCTCTAAAGACAAGGAAAGCAGTGGGGCCGCAACAACTGCAAACAGTGCAAAGAAGGACTACGTAAACCTGAGCGTGGACAGTTCGGCCGAGTCCTTACACCACAGCTCACTGGAGGCCTCGAGTCTTCAGCACTACCCGGTGCCGAGGCCAACAATCCGTCCTCGCCCGAGTTCCAGTTCCGCTCTCAGCATAGGCCCCGCGCTCCCAAAGAAAACTTCTCCAAGGTACCAAAAATTTGGGAGCACAGGATTGACAAGGAAGGACAGCTTGACCAAGGCACAGCTCTACGGTACACTCTTGAACTGAGTGCGCAAGAGAGGCTTCAGTTTATGCATGACGATGAGTCCATACTGTTCTGCACTGTATGTCTCCCCTAAAGCAAACAAATTCGTGCGATAAGGTGTTAAGCTGTGGTCCTTTTTGTATCTTAGCCAAGGCATGCTTCATGCAGTCTGTAACATGTTTTCTATTGTGCATCTTGATACACTGTAGCAACCAGATATACCAGCTGTAAAGAAAGTTTTATTCATAATTTATTTTCCAGGAATGGCCACCAGTATGCTGCTAGCACAGTGAGGAGCTAAACACCATATATCACCAACAATATCATCAAAAACTCTCGTTCAACACTAAAACCGGCACAAATCAGAGAGGAATTGTAACTTCTGCTTCCTTGATGTGAAGAGGCATGCATCTGCATGCTATAAGTGTGCAAGCCTCACTTTTCTCCACATAATTAATGTTTGCTGGGGAGAGGCTACTCACACTGCAGTAGTAACGCTTTCAAAACGACACCGTCTGTCATGCTACTTGAGGTCTGAGTTTTTAAGCTGCACTTATAGAAGTTAAAATACTCGTAAACAAGCATACAGCAGCTTCAGACACTCTCCTCCCTCCTTCATTTGGCTCAGACATGAAGAAAAGGACAAACAGAAGAAAGTGATCTGCAGATATCAGCAGATGTTTTGTAATGAAAAATGACACAAAATTGATGTAAAAAGAAAGTATTTTCTTACCTGAGGAACATTATGCTCACAAACAACACGCACGCAGAGTCGTTTGTGAGCATAATGTGTCAGAGACAGTGATCTGATTGGTCAGTGGTTGTTTTCCAACAGAGGAGGCTGTTTTAAAGGGTGAGAATCAATCCATTCATTTATTAATGTTTCATAGTTTATGTCTTTTATGATGATAATGGACAACATGTGTTACAGAGTGTCTTATTTACTCATGTTAGCAAGAGATCTATGGTGTGTTGTACACTGTGCTGACTGTAAGCTGTTAAAAATCTTTATTTTGTCATATGCAAATAATGCATGTTTCATTAAACAAAAAGAAAAGCCAAATTAGTTTGCACAGGCACATTATCAGAAAAAAAGTATTTTTTTTAAAGTCTGCTTTATTTGGCATTTAATTTTTATACATAAAAAAACATTTATCCTCCTTCAAGCTACATTTAAAACTTGAATACTGAGATAATTAATTGTCTTATGATAGGATAAAAATCAAGTTAAAATGCACTAGTGAAACAATTTATAGATTCATTAGAAATAACTAAAGTGCAGTGGAAACAAGAAATTTGACAATGTGACATTAAGTCATTAAATCAGGCTAAAGCGTTCCTGTTTTGTGTCAGAAATACCAGTGATTTCTAAAACAATAAATTTTTCTTCAAATTTAGAAGTTTACTCACGTTTCCCAGGATGTGCGTAAAGCACACTTCTGTTAATTTGCTAACAGCAGAGCTAATATTTTTTGTTCAGCTCTTTAGCAGGTTTGCTAACTCTGAAGAGATTTAACTCACTTAGCTTTTACCTACATGGATTTAATTGAATTTATAAAGTGCTAATTTGTTGCAACACATAATGTGCTATGAACACCCGATTGAGTTTAGCACTTTAACATTACCTTCTGATAGATACCTCGTTGGCAGCTTTAGCGTTTGTGGAACTTGTAGAATTACCAGTGATTTCTAAATTAATAAAACTCTTTTTCTTATATTTTTCTTCAAATTTAGAAGGTTACTTACATTTCCTGAAACAATGGTAAGCACGCTTCTGTTAATCTGCTAAGAGCAGAGCTAATTTTTTATTTATCTCTGTAGCGTTTTTGCTAACTTTGAAGGCATTTAGCACATTTAGCTTCCCCTACATGGATTTAATTGAAATTCTAAAGTGGAAAATGTTGTAACACGTTATAACTAATAACATACATTGAGTTTAGCACTTTAGCATTAGCATCTGATAATACCTTTAGCATTCATTAGCACTTTAGAGTTAGCGCACCTAACTTTTTCATTAGCAGTACATCAGTTCTGGAACTTAGGAAACAATAAATGATTTTTGATATTCTGCTAAGACCTAAAATAGGGAAAGTTTAGTCTGATTTGAAGCCAGAAAGTGAGAATAAAATGGTTCCGTAATGCAGCGTGCATTAATTTTTGCGGTTATCTGCAAACAAAACAAATAACAGCACAGTAGGAATATAAATATAAGCTGCAGGAGTCTGATTTTATACGGCTGGAGATTTTCATATTTTTATATCAAAATTAAATGTTGAATTTGGTGGCTGTACGGCACAGTAGTTAAACCAGGACATTTTGCCTTAACCTCTTTCACTAGACAAGCAGAACAGTTTCCTGTACAGACTCCAATATGCTGTGTATATACTGTATATCTGAGCTTCTGTCTCTGGATGTTAACAACATCTTTCCTGCATTTCTTCTTCCTGTCTGCAAGAACACAAGGCAGATTTTTCAAGGATCAAACCTGCTTCAAACAGAAGACATGTTTATCTGAAATATTTCTTCTGTGCTGGTATAACATCCAACACTGTTGCCCACCTGTAAGCCAAAGTAAAAGTGCAACTACATTAATGTTTCGGCCGATTCCTGTACTGATAGTTTCGCCCAGATTTTCCCCATCAAACAGTAAAAAGATGAACTGAAAAAGAACTGGTTGAGTCTTCAACCGTAGAGTCACTGTGTTGCTTTAAACCAGCATGCCCAGTTAGGCTAAAAACTGTGAGAAAAAAAAAAAAAGACAGATGCAGTATAAACATAAACAGATAGGCATGTTGTCCTGTTGGTAGGTGCAAAAAAAGTAAAACAAATATAATATGGTTTATTTAAAAAGAAGAGCTGGATTCTTTTGCTGTTCAGTTTCATATTAAAGTTTGCAAAGTGACCAGGGTGCAACATCAGTTTTCTTCCTCCATTGATGTAAGCAACGCCGACGGACGCGTTGCCACTAACTTCGCCCTTGATTTGTGATGGACATATTTTATTTTGGATGCCTCTACCTCCTTAATTCACAGAGATCTGAGAACTGAGTCAAACTATCAGAGATGTTTTAAAGATTTTGTACGACTATGAAACACAGAAATCCTTCCAAACTAGAGTGATATATAAATAACAAGATGGTGGAAAATATGAATGACTGCACAGAGGGGATGATATTTTTGTTGTTGACACAATGTACAAAAGCTGATATTACATATATATAATAACTGTTACACCTATATGACTATTTTTATCTAGTTTTAGTTGATGTTATATTTACTGAGTATTTTCACCCTGAATGATAGGACTGAAGCGGTTCTGTTCTGTCCGACCTCCAGCCCAGTTCTGGGACCTGCAGGCCCGTCGTCTAAACGCCAACATGTCTGTTTGTCTGACGCATGGTTATATATTTTTTCTGTATGTTTATTTACTTAATAAAGATGAGTGTTTGGAAAAAGGTAATTATTTCACATGGTTTGTCCTTTAATGTAGATTTCCATTACAAGACAAAGTTCATTTCCCCCCCCAAAAAAATCACTAAATGTAGTTTATTGTGTGAAAACAGTATGTGAGATAAAAATAATTAATTTGATGAGTAAAACATTTCTCTTTATCTTTTATTTTACAAAAAACAGGGAAAATGCATGGGGTTAAGTTAGACCATTTTACAACATACAAATTATTTTAGGAGGTAGAAATCCACAGTAGACTTAAATACTCCAACAATCTTTCTGCAGGTTGTTCTGTGATGGTGAATTAGGGCCATCATGGGCACAAAAAGATAAAAAGAGGAGTAAATTCATGCCAAAAAACTGAAAATTTCAGATGATTCTCAAAACGTTTCTAGAAAAACTTGGACATATTTGAATTCCAAAAGTCAAATACGTCCAAATAAAGCCAAATTATTTTTAAACTTTTGGACCTCAGAAATATCCTTGTTTTTTATCAATGTTTTTAGCAGATTTTAAACTTTTTAAACTTAGAAATGTCCTAATTGTTTTCAAAATAATTTCTTAGATTTATTTCAAAATCTCTGAGGTTTTTTTTCTCATAAATTTTAGACTTTTGGAGCTCAAAAAGGTCCTTGTTTTTTTTTTGTTTTTTTTTTTTTGGAAAATATATTTGATTAATGTAAAACTTAATCTAATACATCTGAGATTTTTCTAGCAAATTTTCATCTTTCCAAACTCAGAAATTTCCAAGTTTCATTCTGAAAAAATTCTGATATTAATCTGATATTTCTCTCAAATTTTCAACTGTTGGAGCTCAGAAATGTCCTTGTTTTCTCCAGAAAATTTCTTAGATTAATCTTAAAATTTCTGTGTTTTTTGACGTAAATGTACTCCTCCTTCTATCTTCCCCAATATGCCGTCGTATTTTTGTCTTTGCACACATTTTAGAGTGAATCTGAGCATCTTTTTCCAGTTCAGTGCCAGATCTTGATTTCACCTGCCCAGTCACAAGTGGCCGCCGTCGCAGGAAGCACAGGATGCAGCGAAACGCACATGCATGGCTGGCTGTGCACCTGGATGGCGTGCAAAGCACGAGTGCTTTGGTAGTCGTAGAAGTGGGCCGAACCGGTCGAGCTCCCCGAGGCCAAGATGGCTCCATCCAGGGAAAAGCCGCAGCGGACAGCATAACCTTCCACCTACAACCACATTCATGTTGTAAAGCATCAAACCTCCATTCAAACCTGGTTTTAAAATCAGCAAGTTAGAAAAAAATCTATTTTTCTTTATATTTCTTGAGTTTTTAGTTTGTTTTCTTAGTTCTCAGTTTATTTATACCACAAAGCTGAGGCAGATTAAATTGGCTTTAAAATCTGAGCTTCTTTTCTGTGGTTTGAAGATGGAAATATTTACAATTTAAAAGGCAAAATAGATCCAATCTACCTATGATATTTCAGGGTTACTGCTTGTTTTAAACTTTTGTGTTTCAGCAATGAAAAATATGAAATGTTTAGCAAGTATTGTTTTTGTAGGACGGAGTATTAGGGCCACACTAAAATAAAAATTATAAAAATAAAATTAAAAGTACAAGTACAAGAAAAAAGTCATAAAATTACAAGAATAAAGACGATATTTCAAGAATAAAGTCACAATATCACTTATTCTCGTAGTATTATGGCTTTGTTCTTGAAATACTATGATTATTTTCAAAATATTACAACTTATTCTGATAATTAAATTTTTTCCTGATATGGCCCTGCATTTTATTTAGTGAAATCACAGTAAAAGAGGACTGACATAAAAGCATGCCACACTTTTCAGAATGTCGCTAACCTTATATAACTGTCCTTTCTGTTCACAGTCATGCATTTCTTTGTGCTGACTTGTCACCGTTTGCAGGAATTTGTCCTGCTGAATCCAACCTGCGGTATTTCCTGACCTTATGTCCATCGAATCGTCGCCTCTTGTTCATCTTGAAGGGCGTCTGTGAGGAGAACAGCGCCACGTAGTTCCCGTTGGTTTGGGCCACAAACGAATCCTCCACAGGGTGGAGACCCAAGCTCGGACACGTGTATCGCTCCTGTTGGGGAAAAAAAGAGTTCCTTCAACACCAAAAACAAACAACTGAAATCCATCGATCCTTCATTCCAAACAATTTGTTAAGATTCAGTAAGATTCTGCCAGATGGAGCCAAATTTCATTTTATTTTTAATTCTGCTTACGTGGTAGATCTGGTTGGAGATCTTGGCTGTGCTGCGGTAATCCCAGGCGATCAGCGTCCGGTCGGCCGAGTCCCGGCTGACGCAGTCAGAGCTCGTTATGAAATCTGTCCCACCGCGAAGAAACAGGATGTCCAGGGTCTGCTGGACGGCCGCTTTGTAGGTTTTTACCACCTTCAGGTGAAAACACACCCACAAATATTAAAACCGTGACTGTAACTAAAAGTGTAGGTTGATTTCAATTAAAAACTTATAAAACTTTAACAAAAACTGCAGGTCTGTGTCTGTTTATGGTGAATTTTTGGTTAAAACTATAGTAAATGTAACAAGTTACTTTATTTAAAATGTCTTTCAGTTCCAGTGGTAAATGTTCTAAATGTTCATTAGAATTTAAAGTTTAAATAATATGGGCAAAATGTCTTGTTATAAGTGAAACAATTTGTCAGTGGAAAGATAGTTTTGTTTTATTTCAAGTGTTCTAAGATATTTGGACTAGATTAACAATTTTTTGTAAGATTTTGTATTTTTGCAGAGTAACATAAACATTCCTTAAAATCTACTAAATATCAAACCTAAAGTTCTGTTAAGATGCAACAATGATCTGATTTCTGCATTATGTTTTGTATAGCTGTTGCACAAATAATGGCTAATCTCTTCTAAATTCATAATTAGGCCCGAGCAGCTAAGCGCTGCGAAGGCCTATTGTAATCGTGCTGTAAATTATTATTTTTTTAGTTTATAACTCCTGTAAGGTTGAAATCAATAGCTGTAATAACACTGATTGCTTTTTCACAAATGATGCTAATGATAGTAGTTACGTATAGATAGATTAGCTTAGGAATTACAAGGCATTTGATGTTAGCATGTTGGTAAAGGGGACCCCAAATAGAAATCTGCTTAGGGCCTCAAAAAGGATTGGGTCTTTGTGACTCCTTTGTGACTTTCCCAAAGGAGCTGAGAGCAGAAATGGATATTATTTCAGAGTTTTTCCTCAAATATTAGTCAGAGAAACACTTCATCTCCCACTCTGCAGGTCAGCAGCATGTTAAACATTAAATATCAAGTTAGGAGGGTCAGAAAATGCAGGCAAGTACGACTTGTTTGCAAAGTTTGATCCCTGTTTGCAAACCAGGGATCAACTTTGGATCGTTGTCCAAAGTTGACCTCACACTTCCTCAGTCGGAGCACAAAGTGTTGATCACACAAAGATGGCGTCAAATCTGAGGCCATCTGTCCGACAGCTGAGGCGTGATGGAAACCGGGACAAAAATCACAAACAAAACACTTTGGAGTGACTTAAACTTTTCTGCATGGCATAACACATATTTAGAACTAATTTGAAAGGGAAATCAGTTCTTCTGGGTGGAAGTTCAGGCATGTTTGTGTCAAATAGATGCACAGTTATACAATCGTACATCTCCGAAAAACAGAAGTGGAGCCTCCTGCACAACCAATAAGAATTCAGTAAGTGGTTTCTGGATGGAAAGTTAACAACAAAACACTTTTTGTATTTTCCAGCAGCCATTGTACATTGACCATCCTCTTCATGAGACTGTCTTGAGAAAACAGAGTATCTTCAGTCAGAGGCTTCTTCAGATTCACTATAACATAGACCGCTACAAAAGAGTTTTCCAGCCAGAAGTCATCACAACCTTCAATAACTCTTAGAAGAATCTGAATTAATGAGCTACAACATTTAACTTCCCTTTGGAATTAATAAATTATTCTTGAATGTGAATTTCAATTTGAATACAGCGGTAAAACCAGCCGACCAAAAGTGCTGAAACTCAGCCTGGGTTGCTAGGAAACGGGCGGAATTCCACTGGGGTTGCTAGGTAACGGCGCAGCGACTTTTTGAAACGGCTCATTTTCCAAACACTCAAAAAACATGAACTTATTGCCAAAAAATGTGTTTGAAAAAATTTAAAAGAGTTGGGATGTTTTTAAGAAGCAGCAGAAACCCAAATAGCAGTACAAAAACATCCAAACTGTGAATTTTGCATAGTAGGTCCACAAATTCGACCCAAATCAGTTAAAAGAAAAGCTAAGTAATACTCGTACATATAATAAATTTTGTGAAACAGCTACAAACAGCAGGGGGGCCTTTTTCTTACTGTGGAAGAATACTTAATTATTCTGGTTTGACAGATCTGATCTCAGTCGGAGGCGGCCGCTCTCACTCCACTTGCGCCAGTCTCCTCTTTTGCTCCTGTCAGAGAGCCTTGACGTAACACAGGAGGGCCTCCGGAGTCCATCCGCCTTCAGACTACAGGTTGACTGGCTGGGCCTCTGGGCGGACTGGATCTGATCCGTCGGGGTAGTTTTACTCCACAGAACAGCAGCTGAAGCCTGAAAGCGAGCCACACCCCCGGCTCTGCAGCTTTACCAGCCTGTTTTCAGAGAGGACTGCGCTACGCTCTGTTTGCAGCTCATATTGACTCCTGCTGGCAGCAGCATTTCCGCTGCGTTAAACCTAAAATCCCTGCTAGGAGCCGAGTCGGGTCGCTCAGGGAAGAAATTACATGCAAACACGTAGATTCAGAGGAAGTGAGCAGGATTATCATATAAAGCAACCCATTAGATTTAATAGAAACGCCAGGTTGCAGCTTCACAGGAACAATTTATGAGAATTAAAACTGTTAGTTATACACAGAGTAGCTCTACTTCAACTGGGAACGCACCGATACGAAAATCTGGGCTAATATCCGATATTAATATTTCTGTTATGGTCAGTAACTTATATTTACCGATATTATATTTACTTCACTATCGTTTCAGCACATATGGAAAAGCCCAACTAGAAATAAATATCGGTTGCTCATATCAGCCCAGTTTTATTTTTCAGACCGATACCGATTTGTTAAAAAATGACTAATCGGCTGAATCCGATGCTGAGGGTGATGACATGTCGTACATTTATAACTTACATTTACTTGAGTAACTTTTTGAAAACATTTGCTTTTAGGAGTATTTTTTTCTACGCTGTACTTTTTACTTTTACTTGAATAATTTTAGTATAAAGTATCTTTACTCTTACTGGAGTAAAATTTCTGGATTTTCTACTCACTGGATGAAAAATAAAAATGTTTTAACCAGAAATTCACCAGACACAGACTCACACCTGCAGTTTTTGTTAAAGTTTCATGAGTTTTTTTATTGAAAAAAACTGATTCGGAGAAATTTATTTTACCTGATTTTGTTATTTTTGTGACTTATATACATTATTGCCATTTTCATCCTTAAAATACCAAAATGCCCACTTAACTTTATATCTTGGTTTGTCTGATTATGTATTTTTTAAATACTAAATGACCTTAATTTGATCAGTTAATCAGTACACTTTTCACCAAACACTTTTTTACTTTTACTTGAATAAAAATAAGTTGAAGTAGTTCTACTCTTATTTGAGTACAATGTTTGGATACTCTGTCCATCTCTGCTTGTTTTAGATTATGCTCACAAATTTCAATCCACTTTAGGGAGATTTATATTAATACCACGTATGACATTAACACAAACAGCAATGATGCATGATTTTCACATTAAAAATAAATTAAACGTTTCTTTTTTCTTTTTTTTTCAAAATTAAACTGATCTACATGAAAATCTAACACTGTTTTCCTAAAGTAAGAAATGTTGATGGCAACAACAAATATGCTAGCTTCTGAAATGAAAAAAAAAAGTTTGTGCTTGTACGTTTGTGATAAGAATATGGAAAAGTTAAAGCGCTGTGAAAACTTTTTCTAAATCTGACGAAGACAAAGGGAGATGAAGGTTTCACCTTGCAGCAGCGGGAGTCCCAGGCTTTCACCACCGAGCTGTGACCTCCACACAGGAAAACGTCTGGGCTGCCGGGGTGAAGAACCACACACATCACCTTAAACTGGTTGTCCACTTTCACTGTTGGCTGCCCTGCAAACAATAAAACTCCCATTTAAAGCCCATTTTTACAACTGAAAATCATTAAATTGTACAAATTAATAGGTAACATAATAGATTTAATCAGTGGAAACAGTTTGACCCTGACATATACTTATAGTTAGGAAATGGTAGGATTTAAATGTCGAGATATGAGATTTAAAAAAAACGGTGATCTTTGGCAATGTCTTATTTTATTAATTGGTGCTTAAAACTTGTGAATTTAGAAAAAGTGCAGCTTGGTGTTTCCATAGTGGTATAATATTAAAAATATGTGTTATGTAATTCTAAAAATGATATCAAGTGGGTTTTCTGGAACATTACTGAATAGTGCATCTGTATTGGGATCAAGAGTGTGGAGCTCACCAGAGCTGGATACTAACTAGTTACTTTTAATCAATTACATTTACTTGAGTAAGTTTTTTTTAAGTATTTTTATTACTTTTTACTTTTACTTGAGTAATTTTATGAAGTATTTCTTCTCTTGAGTAAAATTTCTGGATTTTCCTCCCACTGAATGAAAAACAAACATGTTTAACCAAAATATTCACCAGACAAAGAAACAATAATTCCTTAATATTGATGAAAAAGTGCCGGTTCCATTGGTAGATTATTATTATGGGAAAAATGCCTTGTTATAAGTGAAATAATCTACCAATGGAACAAGTATTTTTTCATCAATATTAAGGAATTACTGACTTAAAACAAGCTCCTATATCTTCCTGAAAAATTACTTTTAAGTTAATTTTCTCTAATTTCAAGTGTAATTTGATATTTGCACTAGAAACTAGACAAATATGCTTGATAATATTTTGTGTTTTTGCAGTGAAGGCAAACGATGTTGGTGTTATCTGTGTCTAAGATGATGAAGAAGATAATTTTGAGAGAGAAAACCATGTAAAAGAAAAACCCTGTTTTGGCTAGAGGCTGTTTTCTATGTTGACTTAGAAATGTCATATATAAAATTAAAACAAGAGCACAGAGGAGCTTAAGTATAATTAGTTGTGACAGGGTGGGACCAAAAGTGAGTTTTCGGAGAAAACATGAGGCCCGAGTATGAGGATGAACTAAAAAGGTTGCTCAGGGCTCAGCGGCTCTTCATTAATTCATCGAACAAGCGACATAGACCCACTGTAAGCCCTCAGCACACATACAAAAAAACACTTTATTATGAAATTCTCCCTACCAAGTGTCTCTCAGTTCATTGTGAACTAGTTTGGTCCAAAATGGGACTGAGCGGATCTGAACCAAAGTTTTAACAGGTTCTTTCATCAGCTCCACACGTCATGCTTAATTGGCTTACCCGCAGCAAAGATTCCTAACAAAGATTTGAAACTCATGTTTGGAGCGTTTATTTCGTAATAAATGGGGCATCCTCATGTTTTAATTAGGCTAAATTAATTAGCTGTCTCAGGATGTCGGATAAGCTAACGGGGGCGACCCATTTGGGATAGTTTATATGTTCAGCAGACAGGGCTTTATGACCTATGGAGTGACTGCAAGGCCCTCAGTCACATTAAACCGCTGAAGAACTCATTCTCAAACTGTGGTCCACGGGGCCGTTTATTGCCTGGACATGAGCTCGATGTGTGACATGTAACGTTAGCATACCAAAGGATTACGTATTCCAGTAGACTCGGTTCGATTAAGGGGCCAAAGTTGCAACATTTGTTACATTTTCAGTTGCTGCAGTTTGCTTTCACACTGCAATCTGTCAAATGATCCAAACTAATTGAAAAAGCTGTTCCACTCCCCACAGGGGATTCTGCACCAAGAATCACAGAAGGAAACGACACAAAAACCACTGAAGAAGAGCACAACTTCCTTTTTCACAAATTGTAAACAAATTTGGAGTGGTATCAGGATTTCTCCCTTGATGCACATTACTGGTTTGGACATTGCCTGTTAGCCGCTAACGCTAGCGACGCTCCTGCAGGTGAGTCATTGAGTCATGTCTGCAAAACCAGATTGTTCTAATGTGGGATGAGCAGGAATCTGTCACAAAAATGGCTGTATCGTTCTTACTTCTTACCCAATGTCAATAAAATCTGGCTTGTAAAATATGTAAAACGTTATTTTCTCTGGATATAAATTTACAAATAATTCAGTTTCTGTCAAGATGCAAGAAAGCACTAAGCCAATTTCTCTTTTATATTGGTCAATAATTCCATTTCACTTAGTTGCAGCTGTTAAAATTACATTGTTAAAATTTAACAAACCATGGCTCCAATCCTTTATGAAATATTTCATCCCAGTTGATGACAACTCGTCTAGTTTCTGTCTTTAATAAAGGTTTAAAAATTACAGAGTGCAACAGCAAACAGAAAATAAACTATAAACAGGAGAAAAACAACTTTAAACCCTTTATAACCTGCTTTTCCTCACTCTCTGTGTCGACTTTACTCTACATGCAGACCTGTTGCCATGGCTACCGACAACACCTCCGCTAACCCGCAGAGCAAAGAGTAAAATAATGACCAGAAGGCCCAGCACTGCAGTCAGCTTCCCGCTTTTGAAGTGGTCTCCAGTCCGCTTACATTCACACTTCATTCAAACCGCATCAGAGTTTACTTCAACTGAACTGAGACTTGGTGGACCAGAGTTTGCTTTTACAGTCCCCATTACAGTTCAATTGCGCATCCACACCTCCCCAAACAAACAGACTTTCTAGACAAACAAACTAGAGTTCAATTAAGCAGACTAAACAGGGCTGATGTGAATGCATCCCTAAAATAATAATGGAGAAGTGGCGTAAGGCCGAAGCGGAAGATACAGGTGAAAAGTAAACACCACCAGGAATACCGTTATGATTGGAGGAATTCACGTCTGTAGGAATATTTTAAAGTTTCTCAGGTGAGTTGCAGAACTTTTGTTTTGTAGTATGACATTAGGCCGGCTGTGTTGAATGGGATATGACGGCAATGAGGCAGTGAGCAGCGCTGCGTCCGCACTGACTAACTGCATCGTAACAAATAAACGCGGAATAATTTTAAGTAATTCAGTGATTTATAAACTAACAATTATTTTAAAATCTATTCTTTGAGTGTAAGGACTTTAGAACTGGGTGATGCACTTTGTCTTCCTGGTTTTAGTGAGAACACCAGCAGCAGGATTCTGGATCAGCTGCAGCTGGAGGATTTTCTAGGCAGAGCTGTGAAGACGCTGTAATAATCAGTGCGACTAAAGATAAACGAATGGATAGTTTCCCTAGACCTTGTTGGGTCTTTAGTCCTTAGGCCTGTGACAAAAACTAATTTTTCTTGACGGCAAATTGCCCCAGTAGTTACTGTAATAAATGATAATGTTGTTGTTTTGAGACCATTTTTAAGTAATACAATGGTAATGGCATAATAATTCAAGAACATATTCTCAAAGATCAATAAACTTTAAATTCTAAAACTTTTTAAATATCCAAAATAAATAAACAAAACAACAGAAACAACAAATAAAAGGAATCAGGAAGTCTGCAAACAAATTTGCCCTTCAAAATAAGGGTTAGTTGAGACCAAAACACCAGACTGAAGACTTTTGTCATCCAGTTTTCGGTAGAAAAAGAGAGAAAAGAGAAAAACGATAAATGATGCAGATGGAAATTACTAAGTTTGTTTTAATTTATCTTATGATTAATTGATATGTTGCCTATTGTGAATGGCCTGTTAATATTTTAAACCTAGAAATGTTCTTCAAGCATGGCTACAACAAAATTTGCCCATACACAGCAATAATTGATATGAGAACCATAGCAACGGTCAGTCTCCATAGCAACCATTTAATTTAATTTAAAGCTTTTCTAAATGTTTTTAGCAAACATGCCAATAATTGTGGAGGGAAAGACTCAAAAAGACACAATGCATCTAAAACACTTGGAGGGATTTTAAGGATGTTGCTCATTTTCCTTGTTTTCGATTATAATCAAGTTTAAAGTGTCAGCGACTTAATTTCAGCCCTTTCACATTAAAGTGCGATGAAGCCATGAAGGAACCGGGCTGCGTTCCCAACTCCCACATTAATATGCAACTAAATTGAATTCCCTTCATCTCGCGCTGCCATAGGAACGCGGCCTTATTGCCCTTTCCAGGAAGCACTCGCTTGCAGGATTCTCGCCCCTGGAAACAATAGACTTATAATTAATTTCTAATATGAATGAATAATAGTAGTGGGAGGAATAAAAAATGTTATAAGAGAAAAAGGCTTTCATAGGATTATGCATGAGAGGTTTTTGGATGTGTGGCATTTCTTTAGCTGTTCCTTTGAAGCCGCTTTGACAGTGGCGATCAAATAAGCATTTGTGTGTTTACGGTTGTGGTTAGCGACGTCCCAGTGTAAGGTCATGGCAGCTGCCCCCGTGGTGATGTATCCATTATTGATTCCCTTCCTGGAGCTGCCTGCGTGTTTAATGGGCTGGCCAAGCTATTATCCGTAGGCTTTATTGACAGAATCGACAGACGCTCGGAAAGAGGAAGTGCAGCCATGTGCTGACCCTAAAGATGCAGTTATCATGGTGGCTTTATTTTTTATTTTTAGTTTGGGTCATTCTCTTTAAGCTTGAAAAATAAATCGCAGTTTGTAAAAGTTTGACCTATGACTGATCCAACGGACTTGGAGAGAAGTGAACTATTTATTTATTTTAGATAGCAAAACCATGTTGCTGATCTTATTAAGCCGGATTCTTTGTCATCATATATATGTATTTATTTCCAGTTAACACAATAAGATGTGTGTCTGTTTCGCTAAATTCAACTTTTATCTTTATTGGTTGAACTCAAGCAATCAAAAATATATATATTTGAGGATAAACTCAGCTGCTGATAACTGAACTATAAAATGCTGCTTAAAGCACTGCAAAAACACAAAATCTTACCAAGTAAGTTTGGTTTCTAGTGCACATATCTGAGTACACTTTAAATAAGACATAACTGTGTTACAAACAAATTTTCAGCAAGATATTGTAGCTTGTTTTAAGTGAATAATTCCCTAAAATTGCATTTCCATTGGAAGATTATTTTCACTTATAACAACACGTTTTCCATATTATTAGTGACATAACTGCCAAAGGACTTCTAGTTTTTATTTCATTTCTCTGGTTTTACCTTTTGTTAAAACTTGGTTGTAAAAACATGAATACTTTGTGTTGTACTTTACATTTTCATGTGTAAGAAAATTATGTTGGTAACAATTTTTATCCAGATTACAAATTAAAAGTCTCCATCTGCATCTATGTGCCAAATTAGTTTCATTTTTGTATTGCAGTTGAGGGCCGCGCAAAATCAGCACAAAAGCCACAAATGGCCCCTGGGCCACACTTTGGACACCCTTGTACAAAACTAAAGTGAAATTTGTTTTGCAGTCTGTGTTTTGACGGTCTGTTTCATACATTTGCCTCGTATGAAACCATTTTGTCTTGCAAAAAGCTGGAAAAGGAAAATGAAAACAGGTGAGAGAGTAATGTCTACTTTAGGTAAGATACTGGTCATGAACTCCTAACAGAACAAAGATGTTAAGAAGTATAACACATTAAAAAATGGGCCAAAAGCATAGTTTGTAACCATTTTTTGGAGGGAGCAGTAGAACACTAAAAATGCACTTTGGTTTTCATGTGGAAAAGCAGAAGTAATTTGCCGTTACCCCTGGAGACACTCAGCATCAGCGAGTTTTGTTTTCTTATTCTGTCTGAAACACAGTGTGGAGAAAGTTCTGGTAGGTCAGCACTAAAAACATGTCTGGATTAACCGGACCATCAAGTGAACAGAACTCTGTAGGGCTTGTCAACATTTTCCAGGTCAGAAAATAAAACATACTCCTGAAGCTTGAAACAGAGCCGTCATTCCTTTTGATAAATATATACAGGGTTTTGGTTTGACAATGTTATACATGTGAAGTTTGTCAACATTTGTTTATTCTTTGAATTTATTTTATCTGGTCAAGAAGTTGTTTCCCCGGGTGTATTCAGTTCTGTTACGCTGCTCTTGACAGTTGGTGGTCACTAGAGCTGTATAATTATATCGATTCCACAATATGTATCGATATTTTCCGCCCTTGGAAGGTATCGATTTTTCATCCGTGAGTATCGATACGTTAAACTACAGGGTTCCATAGGCTTATAACGTCTTTTTAACATGTCTGATATGTGACGGCGTAGCAGCAAGACTCCGCCTCCCCCAGTCTCACTTTCAACTTGTGCTTAAAGTGCACATTATAAACTACACACCCGTTTTTAAATTGTGCTAAGAGGCCAAGTAAAACTGGAGTTATGCTAAAATAAATAAACTATATTTTTCTGAATCTCAGGGAAATGTCAAAAGCGCCGCCATTCCCCGGCTTTTCCGGTTATGTGAAAAGGAATGAGCTTCCAAACGTAAAAAACGAAACGCAACATTAGATTCCTTTGTTTTTGGAAATCTCAAATCTTCAATAAATAATGATGGGCTCCATTTTGTTGCTGAGAAACGAAGTAAAGTTGCACAAGTAACCGTGAAAGAGAAGCGGAACGGAGAAGCGGCAAAAGCAATGAGATTGCGAAATGAATGCAAAGTTCGACTGGTGGCATCCACTTCGTAATTTGTTTTTAGCTTAGTGGTTTCTGTTCTGTGTAGCACATTATCATCCAGTTTTCTGTAAAAACTGAATGGATTTTCCTATGTTCTCCTGGACAAAACATTTCATCGGTTCTCATTCATTCTTTTATTCTTACAGATTAAACAGAAATAAAATCACTGTGGGCAAGGAGGCGTAAAATGCATGAGTACTCACATGTTCTTAATGCAGAAAGTGCCGACCTTTGTGTGAATGTGGCTACTGCTGAGCTCCACACGATTAAACGAAAGAGACTTACCGGCACTTAAAACGAATCGAGGGCACAAATTGGAGGCAATTGATTTGTTGTACGGTTCTGCAGCTTTAACAGAGCTACATTTTAAGAGAAGTACGCCACATTTCTTTCACTGCACTTAAAAAAGCCTTTACAATTTGACAATATACCCCAACTTCAAATGATTTGCAAAGATTTTCTTTCAGCAAGGGCTTGAGAGACAGAGTGAGAGAAGCTGTTCTGCAACTTGAGAGAATGATATTCACATCCCATGCAAATTACAAGACAAACTGTTGAGAAGAAACACAAGGACTGCAGGAGGTACAGCTGCCAATGTGCTTTGTTGTCCCAAAACGCCAGCAGTGCGGTTGGAAAGTGTTTAATAAAAGCAGCCAAGAAACAGGATTTCTGTTAAGTCAATACAAACTGGAGAAATATACGCATTGGTGTGAAAAAGTGGTTCACTGACATGTTTTTGTTTCTTTTGCTGTTTTTGCTGAAGCTAATTGTTTCAAATCACAAAACACAAAATGTTAAAATCTGACAGTGTCGTGGCATGGTGGACTTATTTTATGATGTAGTAAAGTTTGTTGCATTAAGAGTTGCAGTCTCTAGTTTCTAAGTTTCTCATTTGTAGTTTTCTGTTTTGTTTTGGTCAGCATGATCCTCACTGTTTGATAACGCAAAAAAAAAAAAGAAGCAGTTTTCAAATGGTAATTTCAATTTTTTTCCTCATAATGTAGTTTGTGAAGTGCCGCTGGAAAGCTGAAATACTTGGTCACAATGCTATGGCATCCTATTGGTTCTCATTTGCAAAGCAGCCATTCCAAGAGCACCATTAATTTATTTTCTTTAGTGATGATTGGCACCAATGTTGGTACCAAATGCATATGAAGGTATATTCTGTGTTTAAAGTATTACAAGCAGCTATAAACAATTTTAGAGAGTGTGTCAAATGTTGTCATTTTAGCAATTACAAAGTGTTTATGAAATCATCTGTGCATCTCCAAATTGGGATTATACGACTTTAGAAGAAAGTAAACTCTCTCTTATTCTTAATCTGGTATTTAGGAAATATTATATTATTTATATATATATATATATATATATATATATATAAATATTATATTATTTATATATATATATATATATATATATATATATATATATATATATATATATATATTTTTTTTTTTTTTTTTTTTACCAGTGATGAGCCCACTTCTGCTAATAGCTGATAATTTTTTTCCGTTGTTGTTTAGGGCTTTTGCTAACTTTGAAAACATTTATCACACTTAGCTTCCACTAAACTACAGATAAATCCTAAAGCATTAGTTTACTTGGGTGTTTTGCAAACATTCAGTTGAATAAAGTTCAATATCTGTGTTGAAGTTTTGGTTATCGACCATTAAGAATTATTCGAGTAGACGTTTATACTCATGCTCTTATTTTGACGACCGGTTACAACACAACAGTTCCGTTTCCTCTCTTCACGTTCCAAAAACTTTATTTATAACAAGAAATATATAGGAACACAATATCTAAGGGAATTATATATCATTTTGAGATAAATTATAACGTCGAAGTTAAATTAGTGCTCCAGGATTGCAGTCTTTATAATTTGAACGGAAGCTAACACCTTAGCAATAGCTTCCGCTATATACCTGTTGACATTTATCAAAGCCTAATGAAGACCCGAAAATAAAACCATTGTTTCATTTAAAGCGAGAAGTGGTGCGACTCACCTGTCTCCACATCAGTGATCACAGCCGTGTTGTCAAATGAGCCGGTGAGGAGCTGTCGCCCACAGGGGGTCCAGCAGGCGTCACGCACAGCTCCCGAGTGGCAGGTGTAAAGCCTGAGGCGTCGTCCACTTTCTGCTCCATCCCACACCTGTCAGACATGGACACGGGCCAAAGTCACAAATAAACCCACACTCCTCCAGCAAAATCCTTTTTTCCCCTTTCTACTTTTAAGATTATGAGAAACGTCACGTTATCCGTGCTTGAGAAAAAACATCCAGCTTTAAAAAATTAGCATGCGCTTATTTAAAAATAAAATAAAAATTCCAATTTCTTTAGCTAATTTGATTTTCAAAGCAGAACTCATCGGGAGATATCTTCTCCTAACTTTAAATGAACTGTATTAAACACAGTTAACAGACGAGAAGTGGAGAGTTAAAACAGCACATTTGATATTTAATTTGTGCTTTGTTGCAAACTTCAATAAAAAAATGAGCCGGTAACAAGTCCTCAATCCAACATTTTATATCATAAATATGCATAACACAGCTATTAACATCAAGGTATACCAAAGGTAAATTTAAATTTTTGACGGGAGGTTTCTCTTGGTGGTTGCAGGAGTGCCAAGTTTTCATTTCTGGCCATATATCAAAATCACAAATATTCTTAAAGGGCCGGTTGTGCTTGAATGTACTGATAAAACCCATTTACAAACAGTCAGAAATATGAATAAATAGTTGCCTCTGCATCCAATAAGTGCTTTTTTTTAACATTAATGGGATTGTTTAGTGATTTTTTGCAAAATGACACATTCCTTGGAGCTAATCTATAAATATTGGCCACGTATTTTACAATATTTGCAATTATGTATAACGTTCAATGTGATTTTTGTTACTTCCCATATTGATCACGGACTAATTTGATCTGAAGTAAGACTGTAGTAGAAGTAAGAAATACTGCCACCTGCAGGTGAAATTTAGCATCACTTGAACCGAATGTTTTTGCTAATTTTCTGCAAAAAATGGTCAACAAACTCCCAGTTAGTGCAAAAAATCTGGATTGATGTCATTTGGCATCTGGAGATTAGAGGGCCACATAAAAAGCTGTGGCGGCCAGATTTGGCCCCTGGGCCTTGAGTTTGACACATGTAACCTGCAACGCATCCTACATTAACCTCCTTTTTCAGTTTAATTTTAAAAATGTTTTTTTTTTATATATTCACAATCTCTGATAAACTGAATGTTGTATTTATAATTTTCTAAATTTGCAGAATTAATCATGACATGTATCAATGTGTGCAATGAAACTGTTCATTATTAGTCTTTTTTTAACTGAATTACATCAAAAATAAACATTTTGATGATATTCAAACATATTCACATGCATCTGGACTGCATCGCCCAAGGGTTGTGTGTATTTTTTCATTTTCCAAATATTACAGAAATCTGATCTACATGTAATTTTGCTAATTATCAAACCAAATTAATTTACTCAGAGAAATGTAGAAGTCAAGTGTCATAATCATTATACCTGAGGTTTGTTATTCGGGTTTAAAAAAGAAACACTTTCCTAATTAGTTTCCTAATTAATCCCATTAAATTCTTTTGAGTGTGGTTGTAAATCAGGTGTAATGGATTCCTGTTGTGAAAGGTTTCTCTGATAACAGCAGAGAAAAGCAAGCAGCTGCCTTCTGTAATTATGACAGTAAAACCTAAAGCCTCGCCGCTTTGAATGATGAAGATAGCACACATAAATAAGGCTACCTTCACACTGCAGCCCTAAGTGACCCAATTCCCTTTTTCTTTTTTTTTCTTTTTTTTTTTGTAAAATCAGATTTTTTGGCGTGGTCGTTCACATTTCCAAATCTGCGACTTATATGTGAACTACGAACAACCTGAAAATGTCCCGCATGCGCAGTAGAGGGCGCAATAACGTCACACCGTGCTCAGTGTTTGCGGAAGTAAACATGGATGCTAACAGTGGAGAACAGCTTACGATTTTGAAGTTGTTGTCCAATCAACATAATCCTTATTGTAGTCCGCCATGGTTGCTGTTTTTCTCATATGGTTTTTCTCATAGACATAATATAAGAGTAGACCCCGCATTGGCTGCTCTGGCGCAGGAAATACGGCGGCCATCTTGGAGCGGTATACCCTACTACTTTGCTCAATCAAAACAGCAGAAGATGCCTCAGCACTGAGGGATATTGTTGTTCGGATCGATGGATTATTGATGTGAGGACTCCACAGACAACATTTCACAAGTAAGATGGACATATTATTGTGTATATATTGTGATTAGAATATATTGTGATTAGAATATTACTTTACTGTGTTTATGTACACCGGTGAGATACCAGCTAATATTAGCTACAGTGCTTGGTGTAATACGGGTTCAGCCCCGCTATGAAGGCTAACTGAGATTCTGTAAATCTAAAAAAATTTATAATTCTCCAACATTGACTTACATTATCTGACACAACGGCCTATATTAGAAAGGAAACAATATAACACATATTATAAAACTTATATGTTATAACATTCACCAGCAAAGTTTACACAGGTGGTCAAGACTATTATTTATATGTAATTCTTTCACTAGTAAGATACATCCCAAGTCTTCAGTTTTTGTTTTGAAAGTTTCCTAAAGACACGATGTGAGGAAGAAGAGGG